>NC_071286.1:22334795-22504449 GCF_943735745.2 Anopheles bellator
GAGAGAGAGAGAGAGAGAGAGCAAAAAAAGGAATGCGAAGCGGAAACCCTTGTGAGCCCGCGTAGCCTTCACGATCGGTCGGTCGATCGGTCGGGCTCGGCGTGTTCAAAACAGAAGAAAAGCCTACATCACTCCTTCCACTAAACGCTCCATAAACAGGCGCTCTCCGGTCCGGGCCGCTCCAGTGCCACAATAAAGCCCAGCCAAAGCCTAGACGCGAGACGGTGGCGGTGTGACGCGGGTGACGGGGTGCCGCCGTCCAAGTCCAAGTTCGCGACGAGTCCGAGGCCGGCCAGTGGCAGCCTCGCGGGGCTCGGGGGAAGAAAGGTGGAAAAAATCATTCCTTTTAGGGAAAATTCAAGATTTTTAGTGGTTACTTGCGCAGCAGCGGCGCGCGGTCGTGCGCCTGGGGGGTGGTGGCGAATCCTTGTGCTGGGCGGTGCGCTAGGTAGCAAGGAGGGAGGGTGCTCAGCCCCGGCCCCAATCCCAACGCCAGTCCCTGGTGGTTTCCTGTTTTTCCGCTCTCGCAATCGATTTCGCGGTCACTGGACCAGCTTTCGAGCCCGGAGGAGGAGCCCATGATAATGATACAGCCGTGTTAATAAAAAATCAACAAAATTATATCGAGCGGCAATCACTTGGGCGGCGGCGGTGCCTCTGATGCTGTGGCTCCAACGTTGCCCAGCTTCGGGTAGAATGAAAGTAATTCTTCTAAACATCGTAATTCTTAACCCACGTCTCTTAGAATGTGCAATAAATTGGCAAAAACGGAATAAAGAGCTCCGGTTCCAGCCATCTGCTAATGAGCAGCGCTTCGTCGAACACCGAGCTGCAGACATTCTGCGCTCTACCCATGAACCTTTCAAACCCCGGGGAGGTCTTTAAGTGTTGTCTGACAGCATCATCCGATCGTGACAGTTACTGTTGCCGCTGCTTGGTTCCCTCTTTCGCTTCTGTCGATGGAAACATGCCAACGACACCACAACCACCACCAGCGAGTGAGAGAGAAAGAGAGAGCAGAGACCCCAAGAAGGATGGTCACGTGCGTCCTCGGACACTCGGGCATCGGGTACGTACGTGAAATGTGATACAGAGACGCGTATCTCGGCGTCTCCATCAAGCCTTGGGGAGGCCCCTGGGGCACGGGCAGGCGCTCATAAATTATGTAGTGTGAAGATGCGTCTCCCCATACGGTTCTTCTTCGGTCGCCCCGTCGTCGTCGCCTTCGTCGTTCGCGATCCTTGATCATTTTATTCCGTTGGGACGCCAACGGATAGGGTTAATATTTCTCGGTTTGTCTCGTTTTCAATAATTTGTCGTTTGAAGCCTCCGGTGTCCTTGGGCAAGTATTGGGTAATAAGTCTTCCCGTTCGTTTCCCAATTAGTCAGCATCGTCCGGTGGCCATCGCAACGCGATGGCAGTTTGTGCAATCCATTCCGGGGGCCCCCTTTTAGGGAATGTAATGGGACTCGTCTGTAGTATGTTTTTGCTCTGGGCGACCATTGGCTGGGCGGCGTTATTGGGTTGCACTGCATTTGATTGGTGATTTCGGCAACGGTGCGGTTTGCGGAAGGACACCTCGGATGGAAGGGAATGAATCGTTATAAACTATGGTTTTATTTAAGGATCTTTTCGAGCATTTAATTAAGCGGTGGAATCGAGATACGAGCGAGCCTACGTTGTAGCCATTAACACGTTTGTTAAGACAGCATTGACACTGTTTAATAAATTTGAAACGTAAAGATACTTCAAAAAAGCACCCAATCGATTTCACACGCGTGTCAGTGACAGGATAACATATGAATTGATTGCGACATGTATTATCAATACCTAAAGTAGTAGTGATAGTAGCGGTATAGTTAGCCATAATATGTTTTACAAGGTAATGTTACAGTTACTTTTTGATGGCCTCACACACATGCTTTAAGAAAAATTTACATTAAAAAATATTAGCAGGAAGAAACCTGCTATATAATTTTCCACATAATTTAAGCTATATTTTGCTTGCACGCTTATTATTTACATTTACACAAGCAACGATGTATAAATGATGGAACGTGATAGATCACCGCTTTATTTTGTAGTGGTTATTTGAGTATTTACCACTGTTTGCCTGTTAAATTTATTACTTAGCGTAAACTTACATCAGAACCGTGGCTAATCCCAGTTTACCAACTAAACGGTGTTCAGATTATTGGAACGTGCTCACCTGACATTTTTCCATGTATCGTAATCATAGTTTTGAAAGTTGTAAGTTTACCTTTAATTGTGTCGTGAACTTCCACTGTGTTGCTCCTGGGAGGGACTTTTATGAGTGGAAAAGACCGCAGTTTACTCAGTTCACTTTTATGTGATTGAAAAGTGAATCGAAGCAAGCTCATTCCAAAGCTGTTACTCTGCTACGACTGCTAGCTGGTTTTAAACGTCAAAATGAATCAGTTAAGACGATAAAATACACTTCCAAGAACGTAGTTCCAGCAAGATTCTTCCTCAAACAGCCATAAAAGTGTGTGACTTTTGATTTAAAGTTGGTTTGTAAGGAAAATTCCAGTGCCGAGGAAACGAATCATCGATTTTGTCGTCCGTAGGTTCAACCGTTTCCGTCCTTGCGCCACGGTGATTCATTCAGCACCATCTACCTTTCGTAGAACTTTTTTTCCCTCCGCCGATCGGTGCTCGGCGATATTATTCACCGCCGCGATTTGCGCGACTCTCGCTATCTGTCATCATCTCGGTGGGATGAGCAAATTGCTGCCCGACGCAAGGCCGCATAGCGCGTGGCCAGCTCACTTCAATTAACGCCCTGCTTTGCACCGAGCCGGCTGACAGTTGATAATTGAATTGGATGGATGCACTCCGGTGGACTAAATCTACGGCGCAAACGCCTCGGTAAATGAAGTTGTCGCCATCGGAGCGAGTGATACGGTCACCGCGGCTTCTGAAAGATCCCACACCCAAAGTACTGAGCCACCTCCCCTCCTTTTCTCGTCCTTTCTTGTTCCCCCAGCGAGCTGTCGGAACTCGGAACTCGAAAGGAAACCAACCGGCGGCACGCGCAAGCGCAAGAGGATGCGGAGCTCGAAACAGCTGAGCAGCAGCGTGGTTGGTGACTTTGCCACTCGCCATCGTCGGCTCCACCACTGCCGCAGCAGCAGCAGCAGCAGCACCTGTTACAATCGCGTCCCATAACGCACCCTACGGTAGGTCGAATCGCCCCGAACCGGTGGCCATCGGAAAGGGCGCCCCATGAATGACCCCAATCCACCGCGCAAACCCTCTAATGGCCGGGCGAAAGTGATCTAAACGCCGTTTTGCCACTTTCGCGAGGGCGACGGCAAGCGTTTGTCGTGCGGGAGGGGGGCGGTGCGTTGCTGTTGTTGTTGCCTTTTTGTTGCGCCGCCGCCGCCGCCGCCGTTCGCGAAGGCCTCGCGGTTGCGCCGTGGCGCGAGAGCTTTGTTCAAGTTCTGGGACGCGCGAACTTTGGACGTCCGATGGCGTTACGATGGTGGTGGTGGTGTGTGGCGACCACTCTCATATCAGCGTCACGGCGCGGCCAGAAAGGTCAGCCGCGCGCGCGGATCGAAACATGATCATGATCGCAATGAGCAAACATAATAAGCAATCGCGCATAAGTGAGACGCGCGGAGCGGAGCGGATGAATATATGCAAGGCTGGCCGCGGACTCATAAGCGTCGGCCCTAAAAAGGGACCCCCGGTGCCGTCGCAAAATGGCGCACGGCCCCGGCGATCTCTAATTGTTGCCCAGCCCGATCGGCTGGTACCATTTAGCCCGATTTGGCGTTTATTAATAAACGTAATGAGAGTCCGGCCCGCGGGGATAAGCTATCGTGGCCACCCTTTCTTCCTTCCGCTCGCTCGGCATTGAGCGGTCGGTTTTTGGGTATTTGCCAAGCGTGCCCGTTAGTCACGATGATCCTCACGAGGATCCCTGCCCTCAAGGGAGGAAGTGGATCATGGGAACTCGGGCTCGGCTCGGCGGGCCATTGCGAAAGTTCTGCGATGTCCTCCTGACCTATCCATCCGTTTCTTGGTATCTCGCGAAGGGGACCCGATCGCCCGGCTCAGCTCATGATCGGGCTGTTGTAGGTCAAGGTCTTGGGCTCGGTCAAGATCACCACGGGCAACAGCTGGCTGGCTGGCGGGCTGGCGCCTTGAGTCGCCTTTCTTGGCGCCTCAGCCATCGCACGTTTGGCACGCGGAAACGACGTGCGGGTTCCTTCTGCTCCGGCGGCCACCGATGGCTGCCTTCGGTGGCTGCCACACGACTTCGACGGCTTCAGCTAACGAGCGTGCGGCATTTTCACAAATATGGCAATGCCCGGGTGCGAGAGAGGTCCGGGCGCCGTGGTAATGAGTGGCTGCGCAGTCGGATGGCTTTTTAACACCTTCGCGGCGACAGCCAGCTGTGGAGGTGGTCGTTTTCGAGCTTCACTCGGGGCGACGGTGATGCGTAATGGCGCCCCATCCTGGCGTCCCCGTCAGAGAGTTCGGCTGCGGTGCTAATGAACGGCCTTGTGCGATGTCACGTAGATTTGTGAGTGGCACTGTTTTTTCGGCCATACTTCGGGTTTTTTTTTGCATTTTAAAGCCCTTTATTTACGCGCCAATTGGCGAGGACGCACGGTTCAAAACACCGATCAGTGACATTGGATTGGGTGGCGGGCACGGGGTATGCAAATTGTTGTGACACAGGCCGCATGTCGTTGGCGTGGTGCGTTTTTTCGGCACGTGGGGCTTCTGCAGAGCCCCCTCGCCCCCCCTGGGGATGGCATTGATAAGTGACATTACCCTGTACGCCTTCGGTGCTTCCTCCTCCTTCAAGCGCACTTGGGCGGGCGGTGGCGATCCTACGCACTCGCCGGAACTCGGTGGAATGATTCAACGGCCGCGGCCGGACCGCGGGTGCAATTATGCGCCTTTTTGGGCATCAATCAAATGCGTCATCGGCAGCGCACTACTAACCGCAGCAGCGCAGTGGGAAGCGGAAAAGGTTATCGCATCCGGAGGATGTTCGATCTGTTTTTATCATTGTCCGTGGGAAGACCACTCTGGCCTGATATGTGTCGTTATAATTTTATGCTCGACCCGCCGTTTGTTAAAAAAAACCTACCCGTGTGTTTCTTCTACTGCAATACTATTCTGAGGTTTACTGTAGATTGATGGCTGCTTATACGTTTGCTGTACCACCCTTTGGTTTCTGCAGATGATTTATTTGTCAGCCGTTTCTTTTGGATTTTCTCAATAGCGAAACCATTTCTGAAGCGCCATCGAACGATAAGAAATGGTTTAAATAAGAGAATATTTAACGCAATCCAGTCCGTCTAGAATTTGGATTTTGGACTCCAGAGCTTTCACCAACAAATGGAGTTTTGTTTCATAAAGAGGGACCAAATACATCTTCTTTGATGGTTCGGAGCCAATTCAAGGAAAGTTCGTTGGAATCTTTTGATACACCCGCCCCACAGGTTCATCGACCATAACTTGGCGAATGTTTTTTTTTTTTTCAAATGCTCCAAAGCTGCAGGCTTGACAGCATTAACAAGATCTTTTGCGTAGCTCGACAAGAAAAAGTACAACATTTCTCCTATATCCATATCTTCGATTGGAGTCCCAAAATTTTTTTTATCATCTGGCGGAATGTACGGAATGAACCAACGGTAGTGGTCCTCTTTTCGTCGTCGTCGACAAAATAGGGTCCTGTGATGCCGCTAGCACACAATCTGGCCTTTCTTCAATCGATTGAGGGTTTTCAGTACCCGAGATGTAGCGATTTCGTTTGTTTATGTAGCCGCCAAGTGAAAAATGTGCCTCGCCAATGTCAAGACAATTTTGCTAAAAAAAATTTGCGTTTTCGAATTTCCACTTTTGTAGTATGTTTCGATAATGTGAACACATTGCTCTGTTGCTAAGAAAATTTAAGATAATTTTCTAAAATGGTACATATTACACTAAAAGTGCTCTGTATTTTCGGCACTACAAAATGAACAATTATTTGTTAAAATACTCAGAAGCTTTTTGTAAGGCCTTATGTTTAACAAAAGTGTCGAAATTATATTTTGAATCCTTTTAGATGTATTAGTTTTTGCAGAAAATTTGTTTAACTAGATTATTACGGCATTCTGACGAGGCGTTCGCATTTTAACCAATTTTTCGTTATTAGCACCAAAAATCATACTTTACTTTTACATTTCATCTTACCTTTTATAGTTTCATAATATACGACGTCGTGCATTAATTAGTCCTCTGTTTTTACACAACAGCTTAGTTTCGTGTTTTCCCCATTCCCGATCCAAACAAACGAATCAAGTCTATAATCAATGCAAACGAACCTCGGAACTGGGTCGATTGATCCGAAAATGAGGCAACCTAAAGATGCGTTCTCCACCATTTGCTCCCAGCGAAGCAAAGAAATGCAGCCACACCGATCTAGAACGCACCCTCGGGGTCACTTTCGAAATCGAAAGCCCAGTTTCGAGTCTCCACTGTGGAGTGACCCGGTTCGCTGTCCCGGGCGGTGTTTCCGATCCGTTCAGCGCCTATCATCCGATCCGAATTCGTGGACCCTTTTTAAGGGCCGGCAACAGCCCGCGGCCCCCCCGGTGCCGATTGTGCCGATCATAACGGGTCCGATGAAGGATGCAAACGCTTGTCCCGCCGGTCACCGGGTTTCCCATTCGTGGCTTATCGATGCAATAATCATCACAGAAATGCATCCCATTACACGCGTGGCTTGTGTCCGCTGCGTCCGAGGCCCTTTCTTCGCCGACCCGGTGCCGTTTCGGGGCGAGCAAACGTTACTTCCTCGAGCGGCGTCCGCCATCAGCGCCAGGGTGTAGGACACTCGCTTCCCACATCCCGATCGGTCGGCGTGCGTATAAATCAATTTGTGGCCGAAGGACGACGACGCGCGCACCGCCCGAAAAGTTGTGGAATGTGTCGCTGGGCCGCATATATTAATGGGCCGCACGTTGGTGGTGCCTTATTGTTTTTGTTTGCCCATACGTTTGCTCAAAGCCCACGAACGGGGGAAACTTTCTCCCGACCTTCTGGAGGCTGCGTGGCCCGGTGCGGCGCCCCTTCACGCCTAACCCGTTGATCTATCACCATCGATCTACATTGCGACATTTATTGGGGTGCATTTGGGGCCCAATGGTTGCGCCTCATTAATGCGCCCCAATCGCGGAAAACAATCGAAACGCGCAAAGGTCGTGCCATATGCGAACGGGCGCGCGCGCGCAAGGCAAAAGGGTTGGCCCCTGTGCGCCCTCGGGCAAAACCCACGAAGAGGCCGCACCGGACGCCTTCCCATTACGTGGGGCGCGTGGTTCGCGACAGCAAATTTTCTGTTGATCTTTCGCGTGACCCCGACGCAAATTTGACAGGTGAAACCTAGCATGTGGGGTCTCTAGCGCCCACATCGCGGTTCGTGACAATCCGACCGTCCGTAAGAGAAGACTCACCGTAGACGCAGCCCGTGGCCAGTGCAGGTCAGTTGTGGAAATTGTCTTTGCCCGGGCCAAACGAGATCATGTGGTTCACGACCCGCGATAGGTGTTCGGGTTCGGCGTCTTGGCCTCCGGGGGAGCGTTTGCGTTTCCTCATACCAAATGAGATTCCGTGGTCAGCGCACGGCCCCAGACTCCTAGTAAACTGGCGAACTCAGGCATTCAAATGATAGTTAAGATTTGGACTACAACCTGCCTCTTCAATGAGTGCAATAGCACTGGATATCCTATTGAATCTCGAAGGTGGTAGATTGAAAAGATTGTACCCAAAACTACGTAGCAGCAACGTGGTTGTGGAGGTCACTTCAACTGGTGTCTCTATCACTAGGCATTTGATCCACTTCATTCAACTACTCTCGCGGTCCGGTCCAAGTGCTGGACCACGGATCTGGGTAGATTCGGCCCTGCCGTGACGTGGCGACTTTCGGTCTCCGCCTTGAGGCGAAATTGAAATTTTCATCACTCGTCACGTCGATCCGTGGGCGTCGTTTAGGTGTCCATTCCGCGCTCCGGAGGGTTTCCCATGGCACGTTCCAGGGGCGCACTGCACATCCAATAACTCAACCAGTTACGAGGTGGGCTGCGGGTCCCCTGAATGCTACCACTTATCTTAATCGCTGATCTATGCCACATATCGCCGCAGTTGAGCCGTCGCGATGACACGGCGAGATCGTCGATCAGTGCCAGTGAATCCACCAGATCCCTTGGCCCGTGCCAGGCGGCACGGAACGGAAAGGAAAAGTTGAGGCCAGCGGTCGGCTTTTCACACCTCCGACGGAGTGTTCGGAGGGCCAGTGGTCTGCTCTGCGCAGAGATTATGCGTCCCAGTTCGAAGTCGTGCCGCAACCGGCCTGGGACGTGGTGTGCCTTTTTGTGGCCATGTGGAGGTTATGTTTCTATCCCTCTTTTGTAGGTTAATGCGCGCTGATGACCATTTGAACGGTGTCGCCCGGAGATTATTCACTCTACGGCTTACTCGCGATCGCGATCAGCGCGGCTTCATCGGCGCCTGGTGAGGCCGCGTCGTGGGTAGGCAACGGGTGTCGTACGAAACCAACGCATCTGCGCGAGGCCTTGGGCCCTCTTCGGCCGGTCGGCGGGTGGTGGTGCCGATTACAACATTACAGCCGTTTACTGGCCCACCGACCGGCACGGCATGAAGATGAAGGTCGTCAGAAGCCCATCGGCCGGATCGGCGGATTGCGCGGGAGTAGGTGCCATTACCTCGGAGCTCCCATTGTCCCGCCGGCGATACACTGGGGAGGTCTGATCGATATGACTGACCAGAGGGGGGGCGCAGGCGTGGACCATAATGGACCGCCACGGTACGAGGGAAGTGAGTGAGTTATTAAGCAGGAGGAGAAAGACAGCGATCAGTCGCTGATGATCTTCGATTAGTGTGGCTGATTGATGATAATTTTTTGGGGGAATGTTCCCATGTTGATTCCCGCCCTGACCGACGCAGATGGCTCGCTTTCTCGGGGCGCGGTTAAAAGACAAGCAATTCGGAAGTATTGATGCCTTGTGAGGGATGACACTTAGCCACAGCAAATTGACTTCATCTTCGTTTGTATACACTATAAGCTCTGAAGCTGAAAGATCTAAAGCTGTGTCACGGTAGATCAAATTTTCCTCTTTACATTTGTGGTCATGGTTTGGCAAACTGAGTCGAACCGACAAACAAACGTACGGATGTAGACACAAATCGGCCCAACACTGTTGACAATCCGATTATGTCTCATTATGACATCGCCAAATCACACAGAATTCACAACGGTTCGACTCTATAAGTTGCGTTGGCAAACACTTCGACGAACTTTTGACTGTTCCTTTTCCGGCAGTCAGTTTGGTTGAGCCTCATGCTACGAGAATTTACATTCCAAAGGGGTCGCCAAAATGATGGAAATGGTTTGAAAGGTTTGAAAGTGTGTTTTTGGCCGTACAAAGTTTGTTAAAGTCCACAATCATATTCGACATCGATGATGGAACGAAGGCCATAGCCAACTTTCAACTAGCTTCCTTATCTTGAATTCGACATGGTGCCACGGTTATCGATTAGCTGTCGAAGTTCGCTACAAAAACATGATTTGGTTGACCTTAGTGTAGCGTTGGCTGGCAAGGTTGAAGAATTGACCAACGTTTACCCAAGTCCCAGACCATTATGGGAAGCTAGTTCAGAAGTGGTGTGTAGGAAATGGCATCGGTACGTGGTCGGTTAAAAAATTATCGCCAATTTTTGTTTATTTTTTCATGAATACCTATTTTATCGCTTTTAAACGAATCCCCATCAGATATTATACAATTGTGCCAACGTTTTTTCCAATCTTCGAAGCACTGAAAAATATATGTTTTTGTGATCATGATGTACCATGCCGCTGCAATCGAATAAAACTTCAATACTTATGTTGCGATACTGAGCAGACTTCGTATTGCGGTAAAAAAATCCTATCCTCCGAACAACCCAGAATTTCTTTCAACTGCAAGTTCGCGTTGGAGCATCGCGATAGAAAATCGATCCCACATAAGTAAAATCCATGTTGCAAGTTCATTTGATACTCCTTGGAGAATGTCGTTTCGGAGACAATTAAGTATCCAGACCGGATGGTGGACCGGAGAAGTTAAAACCTCCGCGGTATCCACCAGGACGGACCCTGTGACTCACAGTTGATTGCTTGGCAAGAAGTAAGCCAGTTTTGATTATTGGGTTTTTCTTATATACGATTTGTCTTGTATAGATTTTTCTCATATAGGAAATCGCGAAGAGAAAATCGATCGGTAAATAATGAGAGAGATTGCTCAAAAATAGCTTCTGTTCAAGAATTTGGTTGAAAAGAGGGCTAAAAAAAAGTTACTTTGGAACGAACGTAATTTGAAATACATTTTTACTGTGAGTTTTCCGGTGGCTAAGCTGTGCTGCTGTCCATCCTTGATGCTAAGGAATCCATCGATGTCCACACGTTCGTTAACCGCCGATCGTGGCAATCGTTTCGTGCCGCGAAGCCCGCAGCTCACCGTGGCGGAACATTTGACAGGTCACGGGGTACATTCCACAAATTTGCCCGCCATCAGCTGCATGTCCGAGCGGACGATTATGTCACGTTTGGATCGCGTTTGCTTACCAGCAGCAGGCTAAGTACTTTAACAATGGTGCTCTCTCACCGTGATTGGCTAGTAAGGGGCGCACCGTCCCGGCAGGAGCATTTAGTACCCGTCCGCGCATGTCGCGCAGCGCAAAAGCAAATAATCAGCGGTTGTCAAAAGCGGACCGATCTACTTCTGTTCCCGATAGCCCTCGAGAAGCACCGTGCAGCACCGAAGTGCGGTGCTGTAGAGAGCATCGTAAGTTGGCACCTCGTACGGGTCCGGGCGTCCAGCCACAAATTAGCCTTCCCGTAGCCCGCGGGTCCCGGTTGGTCGCGGGAGGGAAAACAACAACATACCTGCTCTGCGCCGCGGCTGCTGAGCGTGACCAGTGAAAGTGATCGATTTGCATCTCGATGTGCCCACTCGGCGGCGGCAGCCAATGCTTCTGTTTCAGCACAGACCTCGGGCTACTGTTGGGTGTTACGTGCTCCGTCTCGCTTTGTTTGCGTAGCCGATATCTCCAGCGAAACCTGCCGGAAACGTGGTGCAGCCAGGACAATGGTACCGTCGGCGTAAGACAACGGTCAGCCGCGGTTCGCAGGTCTTGCGTACAGACGGAGACGGAATCGGAACGCATCTTTCGCAACAACCGCTGGGCTGGGCAGGGACCGCTACATTAGCGACACACTAGCGGGTTGGAATTTGCATAGCAAAATGGTTCAAATGCCAGGGACCGATCGGCAACAGCGACTGACCCCGTTTCCCGAGTTCCCATGTGTTATGATCTATATGGTAACGTTCTCTGCAACTATCTCGATCGTCTAACGGGAGCTTGTGCCTTTCGGGGAACATACCGGGCTGTCATCGGGAACCGTTTAGTGAACTACGCCTCAAGAAACCTTTGAAGCCGCCCCTTTCAGTGTCAGTTGGCCTGGCCTGTTGACTTGTGGATACGATCAGGATAAACGGCTAAGTAATCGAACTGTAATTGCAATCGCGCCCGGACCTCGGTGCGTAGAGCTACACCACCGTCCATCACGGGGGCTTCGATCACGAAAATGGCTTCCAGCGAAACATTCTCGAACCACCACGTTCTTGCTGACACAGGGCAGAGCTGCTTGGAGGGAAATTCCACCACTTACGGCCGACCACAGATCTCACGCCCTATGGTAGCCCTTCGAGTCGCACTAGTTCCGAACGCTGTAAATTGCGCTATAATTGCCACTCGGACTAGGGGGGGGGGGGGTGATCTTGTCAGCATTTGCATACCCCACGACACGATCTGGCCATTTGTTCTGGCACCCTCACCCCGGTCCCCAGATGCAACCCGATTCTTGATGTGAGATAAATTTTGAACCAATGTGCGGAATGTGATTTACGGTAGCCGATCGTTCCAAAAGTGCGGACAAGTTGACCGGACCTCCATAAATAACAAAAACGGCGTCAGCCACGGAATTGGTTTACTCTGGACCTGGACCTGCCTGCCTTCTGGGTGCATGTAGCTGAAGAATTGGAAAATGCCTTCGCGAACCAATCGACGCTCCCAATCGAGTCCATTAATCTCTCGAAGGCTCCTCTGGGCGGGCGCGCTTGAACGCGCTGGCCTAAAAACCGTGCCAGAGCCGTAAACACCTCCAACACTGGTCAGTGTCCAGACTCCTCGGGGTGGCCCCCTTTTTGCGTAAGTTTGTTTGTTCAGTTGTGGCACCGGCCGACCGGATCCGACGGGAAGAAAGGAATTCCGCGAGACTGCCGGGTACCCAGGCAGCCGGCCTGAGGCCGGCTTGTGACTGACTAATTGAAATCCAAACAGTTGATTAAGGCGATCCGCGCGTCGTAATCGCGGGTGCGCGCGGCGCGGTGCATGTCGCGCCAACACGGGCCCCGGTTACGCTCCTCCGACTTCCGTAAACGCGCTTGTTACGCGCTAATAGAACCACTTATCCTACATTTCTTCAGACGGTCCCCTCGGTCACCGGTATTACGCACTTACGCCGTTAATCACCGTGTGCTCCCCGCTCCGTGGGGAGCTGTTTCTGGGTTTCTCCCTCACCGAGGATTCGAGGGGCGACGCTTTCGCGTGTTGCCACCTTTCGACCTTCGACTCGTTCCGCTGGGGTCGGCACACATCAAACGGTCCGGTTCCGAGATTAACCATGCCGATCTCGTTATCGGTGCACGCCGAGCAAACAAATTGGGGCCACCGGCTGCTAATCACTGGCCGGTGCTACCGGTTCTTCGTGCAGCTGCAAGCCCTACAGGGTGGTCCTCCAACAGTTCGTTTCTGTTCTGGTAGTTGCAGGCTAAATTGCACTGCGCAGGTCACACGCGTCGTCCTTGCCCAACGCCGTGGCTCACCGGATGATCTGGGTGCGCTTGAACTACTGTTCCAAGTCTCGAGTCCAAGACTTTACCACTCCCGACTACCATGACTGATGGAGCTTCGGAGGAACCTTCTTTCAAGTCTGTTGGGCCCAAGAATTTATGTCACAGTTGGCGATGACTGCAGAGCTGTACGATAAATCAAAACCTGCCCGGGAGAAGTACGGGCACAGTGCGGGATGTAAATCTGGGTTCCACAACAGCCTTCGAGGAGCGTGAATCATCTACTTCGCGACTGCGCTTCTGCGATGAATCTTCTATTTTATGGATCAATTGATTGCATCACCCAGCACTCCGATGACTCCCAGGTCGAAGTGTCCAGACCAAGTGTCTCCCCCAGACGACGACGACGGCGACGGCGGGATGTCCATCATCACTAACGGCGGGAGTCGAAGTGACAGTTACCGCAGAGATCGTAATTTCATTCGGAATCGTTAAACGGCGAGGTCAGCCTCCGCCGTTGGTCTTTTCGTCTCTCTCCTTGCCGGGCGCCCGTTAATGGAAGGAAATTGAAGTAAAATGTATCGAATTACTTTCTGTCGTCCAACGTCGGGGATGTGACAGTCTCTGTGGCAGTCGGCAGTAGGCGCTGCTCTGTCTTCTTCTTCCTGGACGACGGGACGGGACCTCTTGGTGATATGTCCAACCACGCGCCTGCTGCGATCGATAGTCCTCTCAAAGGACGCCCGGATGATAGAGTAGAGTTAGATCGGAACCCCAGCCAAATGTGTCCCGATTGTCGCAAACGCACTGGAATCGAAACACCTGTGGCGCAGAGCCGTTGCCTGTAAGTTGCAGAATCTTGGCTGCCCAAACATGGCCGGTCGGTTGAGGTGTATGGGTGTAGTCGCGCATTACGGCACTGTGGATTACTGTGTGGACCGGACGGCTTATGCCACCTCCGGCGGGTGTGACAGATTGCACCGATTAAGCGATCAACATGCGCGGAAGAGCAAGGAAATATATGGCACACAATGGCCGCAGCCCCACAATTGCGCCGTCCGTCGCCAACCGCAGCGCCCAAAAGTGGCGAACCATTTATCCGAACGTCCCACGTCCGGACGTGTCGCGCCCTCTCTACAGGTGGCAGTCGGGTGTTGAATTACCGTCGATCAAAAGTCGTCGATCGACCACAAAGTGGACAGGAAACGGTCCAACGGAGCCGATTGCCCGTTCGAGGAGCTCCGGGATGACGATCGAGCTGGAGCTGAGGCTCTTGGTGCTTCGCTCGATTAATGAAATGATCACGAATTTATTACCGTAATCGAAGTGACATGATTTCGCTTCGCACGCACCTCGTCGTCGCCCCACACCAACACTGCGCCGCGGCTGTGGCTGCTTGCCCTGGCCCCGCTGACCTTGACTGTCAGAGTTAACGTTCCGGGCGTGCGTTCTCCGCCCGGCACTTGGAGCGCGTCCTACGCGAGTTCGGCGAGGCCACACCTTACCCTAATGTGGCGCTAAACGTTGCCAGCAGCCGCTGGCTCTTCACTGGCGCGCGTGTGGGACTTCCTTAGTCGCAGAACCCCACAATTAACGGACATCGATTAGCTCGGTCCACAGCCCCCCCCCCCCCCGTGAGTGCGTAGGGCTTTTTCGACGCGGGCGTCGTGATTTAACGGGTGTGTGTTGCCGTTTATGACTCAGTGCCCTCGTTACTAGCCAGGGCACCTTGCCAGAAGAAACCCCGCCGAAGGAAGGCCACCACCTCATTCACCGAGATGATCACGGGCTCAAGGTTAAGGGGGGCCCATTGTGTTGGGGAACTGCATTTAGGTGCAGGCGGCAGGAGAGGCATCATTGCAGTGGTTGAGATGCTACAAATTGGGGGTTTACAATCAGATTAGACACCTGATGGGGGACACAGTTCTTCGTTCTAATTTTAGTACGCCGTTTTGGGATATTCAAATTGGTTGGTTGGGTGACAATTGATCCAATCGTAGCGGGAGGTTATCAGCGGAAAATCGATCCCGGGATTGCCGTTTTAGAACGCTGGACCAGCTGGGCCGAATGGAATAAATCAATCACGACGGCCTACATTTGGCGATCGGAACCACCCCAGGAATGTCGGTCCGCGGAATCGCGCTAATCAGTTTCAGCGCTGCCATTCTTGGTCGCCTCGGCCGTGGGCTCGCCATCCAGAACTCCCTCGGCGTTCCTCGCCGAGCTCGCTAAGTCAGTGTTTAATGAATAAATTTAAATCTCGTTCCGAACGACCCACCGAAAGGGATCCGTGGCCAACCCGGGGCTGGCCGAACAGTTGAGTGGCGCTGAGCAGTCGGTGGGTCGTCCGGCGAGCGTCTTCGCCACCGATGCCACTACCAGCGCAACGGGTTTATTGTTTTTACCCGCCGCGTGCAGCTTCATTGTGATGCAGATGCGGCTGTCCACCTACTACTACCTACCGCTGGTGGGCCTCCTCCCCACCGGCAGATTCTGATTGAGCAACGCGCTCTCGTCGACAACCATCGACAGTGTTGTGGGGCCGATGTTTGTGCAACATCTTGCGAGTGAGGCCGGCTACGCGCCATGTTTACTTATGCCACGCGCTCCACGACGCTGTAGAGTCGCTACGTTTGGATGACCCACCGCGGCTCGGAATCTTCGGTCGGCTTCCCATAGAGGGAGTGAGTAATGTTTTCATTTTGTAAAACGGTTCGTTCGAGCCACCTACACGCGCTGGTAGTCCCTCCGGAGCGGGTAGTTTCAATGGCACACATACACGGGGAGCAATCGACCAGCTGCGTAGTTCTTGGCCATACGTGGAGCGCGGCCCCCCCCCAACACGCAGAACTACACTCGGGGGGAGCTATTAGGGCGCCGGCAAAGTTCTGTTCCGGGTGCCAAAGTTTCTCATTCGGCGTTTAAGTTAATTTTGTAAATTGGTTTAACAATCCACCTTTGCTAAATTCTTAGTCCCCAAAGGGAAACGTTTGGACCGGATGATATGGTACCATTACTGGTATTGAGTTTGCTCTGCTTTAAAAACTGGAAAGGAACAAGGTGCAGAGTTTAGGAGCGCAAGACTGATCTTTTCCTCTTTCGGTAACAACGATTCGTTTATCATTTCTTCAAAGATTTTGACCACTGAAAAAGAATCCTACTTCGATAGGACCAAACAATCAGGATAAAGGGTGTTACTGTCCCAAATTGGTCAAACAAAAAAAATGTTAATCAGTCAAACATTTTATTAAAAAATCTAGTAATATTTCTTTTGAAAGCTCATTGTATACAAAATATGTAAAAAAATATCATTCAACCCTCGGGCTTAAGGAATGCAAATTCCCGGCCCTTTCGTTCTTCGCTACAGAACGCCAGTTTTTTTTTAGGTCCACAGATCTTACTGACAACTGTTTTACGAGTCTTTTCGAGGTTCCGGTTGATGATGACCCAATATTTTTCGGTTGGGCGAAGTTCTGGCGTGTTGGAAGGGGTTCATGTCTTTGGGCACCACTTGGACGTTAGTTACGGCATACCATTACATGGCCTTTTTGCCATAAATACAAGATACTAAATCCATCTAAAACAGAGAAGAAACTTTGCACTGTTTTTAGGAAAGGCAAAAGACGTTTATTTAGGTACTCTCGGACATAAATTTCCCTGGTTGATGGTCCCGATCGTGATGTAAATGCTACTTTTTAAACCATACGAACAGGTAGCCTGCCTTACGTGATATTTCTTCGCGAATTTCGACAGCTTTATGTTCTTACAAATCGCTCCCACCTTTGCTCTTCCAGTGGCCGTATAGTACTCGTGTCCAGGAAGCTGTTTAAAGTCTGCCTTGACGTAGGTTTCACCATCCTGCAGTACGCAGAAAATTTCGTCATCTCTATTCCGCGCACACATTCCGCGACCGTTCTCTGGCCGACTTATTTTGCTTGTCGTCACTTTAGTTTTTCTTTTCACTTTTTCCACAAGCTAAAATTTTTCCCACCATTTTTCCATCCTTTCCACTAGAGAATCGAAATTTGGAATTTCTGTAAAATATCATATAAAATCCCGGCCCGTCCCGGTAAAATCCCGGCCCCCCACCGCCGGGATTGTCTATGTTGGGTTTTCCTATAAGTGTTGTGGTGTTCGAAAAATTGTTAACATCTCGCCCGCCGCTGATCGTGACCCAGTGCCGCGCGCGCGTATTGATTATGATCGGTTGTTTTGTGTATCGCGCGTCAATATTTGCTTTGCCGGTGGCCCTCCGGCCCGAGACCATCCGCCATCTGGTTCCACTTAAGTGGTGATGCACGCCTTCCTGGTGTCAATTTAATTACGGACACTACGCCACGTCCACGGCCGTCCACTGGACGTGGTGGGCCCGGCTCGGCTGGTTTATATAAATAACCATCGCTCAGAACCACTTGCCCGGGGTGGGGTGTGAAATTGGATTCGTTTGTGTCGTTTTTGGTACTTGTTAGTGTCAACAACGTCAACTCCCCGCCAGAGGGCTTCCGATGTCCGCACCGTTGGCCATGTGCGACTAGGGCGCATCGTTACCGTAATCGATCGATCCTGGTCCAGTCCGTGTGTGCGTTGACGTCTTGCCGTCTACGCGAACTTTGGGGTGGTCGGTGGCCGGTGTCCAAAACGCCAACAATCTTATCGTTTTCTTTTTCACTTTATACCCGCGGTGCTATCTAAACAATGTCGCAGTGGAAGAGAGAGAGAGAACGAAGGCATTTTCACGCTTATTATCGTGGCTCCCAGCAGCGCCGACGCTGATAGTACGACAGGCGAACGACTCTCTGCCTGGGCAAACCTGGGGGCAAAGTGTTTTATAATCCTTCCACCGACGCGCGGAAGAGTTGGATGTTCCGGCTCAAGGCACATCGGTAGGCGTGACCGCGATAACGCTAAATTCGGATCTGTTTTCTGTAGATAGTTGCCATTTTCGCTAACCATGTCAAGCATGAGGCTACGGTGCCATGCAGTGAGGATGAGGCTTCATGGATGGCCTGTGCTCGGTTGCTTATGGAGCATGCTCTGCCATAAATTGTGTTCCACTTTAGACAGGGCTACTCCATAAATCGGGGTCCAACGCTGGGCGCTACTTAAATCGATGTCAAGTGATTGTCGATACTGCAAAGTGCGTAGGGCAGCTGCGCGTAGGGCTGCGGCTAACAGCACGCGAGCACACACGCGACGCGATTCCTTTGCGTGATGCCCGAGTGCGAACCCGAGGGCGGGACAATGTTTTACGATGATTTATGCTGCGCTCCCTTGACACGCCTGACACGCCGGGTGGTCAGTGCAATCGGTTCCCTCCGTAGCTCCCGGGCACGCCACCTAGCCAGACTAGAAGTCTGCGAGTGGATCACGCAACGCCAATAGAACCGTGGACCCCGTGGCCCCGTTCGGCGCGGTTCCCAATTTATGGCGGCCGCGAACGCGAAACACTTTGTTGTGATGACCATAAACTAATCACGCTCCTTCGTCCCTTTCTTCCCGTTACAGAGCCGCCCCTCCGAACCGCGCGGATAGCCGAGCGTATCGACGGACGACGCGTGCCGCAAATACCGCCCCAAAATGGATGCCCGAATCGGGCTGGAGTACATCATCGAGAACAACGACTACGTGAACAAGTTGGGTCTCGCGCTCGACACCAACAATGTCACGGTTAAGAAGCAAATTTTCGAGCTGCTGTCGACGCTGTGCGCCTTCAGCGGCAACGGGTACAAGCGAGCCATCGAAACACTCGAGCACTACAAGGTAACGTCCGGGGTCCTTCCGTCCTGCGGTCCTGCGCACGGTCTAAATCTTCGCTTTTCTTCGCAGAACATCAAAGGTGAACGGTATCGGCTGAATCTGGTCGTGGCCGAGCTGGACAAGGCGACCGCCGTGGAATACCAAATAGCGCTGCTGGCGTTCGTCAACTGCGTCATCATTTCGGCCGGTTCGCTCAAGGATCGGATACGAATGCGCAACGAATTTATCGGTGAGTCCCGTCCGGGTGGTTTGGAGCTGGGACGCCGGCCCTCGTATGCAGAACACGTCCGCCGGGCATGCGAAGAATGTTGGTGTCATGTCGTTACCTTCTGGGTGCGCTGTCCTCATGTCCAGTTTTCGGGTGTTTCGGGACCATTCGGCGCGCGGATCGGTTAGCTTTGATTTATGGACCTCCTTGCTGGGGCTCCTGGAGATACGATTACATTCTTCGGCGTTTTGCTCCCAACCCGCAACCAGCATCAGTGACATTTTGCGGACCAATATATGTTGAGGGTTGGGGGGGGAACCGAGGTGAACGTACTGAACCGGGCTGCGGGTCCGTGATGTAACCGGATCCGTGATACGATGCGGACGTGCGGTAAATCGAAAAAAACGCCTTTTGAGAGCTCGCCTAAAAGGGCTATGAATTATGGATTGGAAAGATTATGACGGAATTTGGCAGGAATCAATCTCAAATTCGACACACGGAGTTCGGGTTTTTTTCACGTTTTGGAATTTTACTCTCCAGTTGCCGAGTGGATCGTGACGAGTTGGGCTTAGTAGTCAGTTGAAGATCCCTTTGTCGAGAAGAATTATGCTGGGTTTTCCGATCGCTTAATCAAGCATAAAATATCTCGATCGTAACTAGACCTCATAAAGTTGCATAAAGTAATGGTCTGTAGCTCACGTACGTGTGCATGTTTTGATCGGGAGAGACAAAAATTGCACCTGAGTACGCAACCCGGTACGAGGAATGGGCCCCCGGTTCGCCAAGAGGATCGTAAATACCATTATCGTGTCCAAGGCACCGAAACCGAAACCTGTTGCCGGCACGAAGAAGTGAGATAAATTGATACTAATCCGTCCGAGTGGTGGCTGGCCCCACGGACCTGTATCACGGCACCTCCTGACAACGCTTAGAATGTGGGTCTCAAAGTTGCATGCCGCAGCACTGGCAGCCGCCACCGACCAAGAATTGTACTCCGGAGCTGACGGCGGCAATTTAGGGACACGGGTTTGACACTGATACCCGGTCGAGTCACCGAGCGCAGGTGGCTGGCTTTACGTTTCTGCAAGAACTAAACGTCTTGGGTGCCCTGAGCGAACAAGCGACCAGAGTTCGCCTGCCGTCTAGGGCTTGTGCTTGATTGCCGACCTGCAGGTTCCCGTACTGGCAGGGTTTGGTTTGGTGGCAAATAATGGACTAAGGAGATAAATTTGTGCTTGTCACTTGAGGATTACCTCGGCACCGGCTCTGGACACTCGATACCCATTTTTCTACAACATTCCACAACACACCGCGCGCGCCATGTACCGTGCTGCTGCTGGCCGTCGGTCGGCTAATCCTTTTTGATTTTCCGTGTCGTGTCGTGAGAACCGTGCGGTTGGACCCGTTTTTCTTTTCTGCTGTGACCAGATCGGAAAACCAGTTTGATGTAATTAACATGTCACATCAAATGGCTTCCAAAATCCATACCCCATTCGTCGGCAGCGAATTCTTGGAATGGATTCTAGGCGCAGTGCGGTCAGGCGGATTGATTTATCTCGCACGATTAAGGGGCCATTTAGCATGTTCGGTGGTCGGTTTTCGTGCCGACTGCCGAACTGGAACTAATCGTTGTTTGGAAAGTAGCCGAAGCGTAATCAAGCAGAACCAACGTTCACCATCCCGCTCAAGGGGCCCGGGACTCAGTTCTGGTAGCGTATCCTAATTGTAGATTATCGGCTTGCCTTTAGAGTCGATAAAATCGTAATTTGTTACATTATTGCATGGGTATCGCCATTAGAGCGGTGATCGCCGCCCATGCCTAGGCCGACCTTGCCAAGGCCGGCTGACGGACGCGTCGGCGAAATTAAAGTGCTGGCCACACACCACCGACACCGATGGCGGGATTCGATAAGGTGCTGCCTCTGATAAGGCCCTATCGCGGAATCGATGTACACAAATGGTGATAGTGGGCCGTGGTGCGTGAATTTTGAGGCAGGTTAAGCCATTGGTAGCTCCAGTACACTCGGGCCGCTCCGACGTTGCGGTTATTATTAGGAGACCCCAACCGTGGTTCGTGGTTTAAAGTTTTGGTGGTTGACATTTGGACCATACCCGGCACCGTGAGATGGCGTTGGGAAATCGCTTATCTTGCCCTGTATCAGCGGCACGATAAGAGTGGTGTAAGAAACGCTGCTGCTGCTGCTGCTGCTGCGTATCCATTAAGAACTAAGATTGGTTGTGACGCAAAACGGCCCGGTGTGTGGTGAAACATGCCCGTCGTAATGCAACGCCAGCGGCAGTTGAATCAGCAATCGTTGGCCGACATTAGCCGATGGGTTGCGGATACGACGGAAAACTATCTGGGCGTCTACTGTGACCTATCGGCGCTGGAGGAGGAAACAGAAGAGGATGAGCTTGTCGAAGGTAAGATTGTAGCTGGGCCGGGTTTAAGCAACATCTGATACTCCCGGGGAGCGGCCCAAGGCACACGTCAAGTGCGTCGATCGTGACAAAACGCTACATAATCCGAAAAGGAGTGGTGTCAAGTGGAGCTGCGCTATCTTAATCCCGATCAGCCCTGACTTCAGGTGTGACATACATTAACGCTGTGTTGTTTGTTCTCGTTTCTGCTTCTAGGATTAAACCTCATACCAGTATTAAATAACTTAAGGTAAGTTCTGGCCGCTAATCCTTCGCCGTGTGAGAACCGAAGAAGCGTGTGAGTCCCGAAGTGCGTCAAAAACCGATGTGGATCCCTGGCTCGTTGGTGTAAATTTTCGCCCTAAAAAAATGGGGGTGCTCGAAAATGAGGTTTACAGCTTCCTGCTTCCGATAAGCGGCAGTGTGTACGACAAAGTAAACAACAGTCCCACAGTGTGGACTATTGATCCGTCGCGGTCCGCGATCGCCTCCGCGATAATCGGCTTATATTGACAACGCCATATAAAAGCGGTGGACCCAGAAGCGAAGCGAAGTGGCCTCTAGGGCGGTAAGTTCGCGTGTGTCCGCGTCCGCTCGTAAAGGTTTTATGGAGCTCGCCCGCACCTGGCCGGTGTCAAATTGAATGTTCGAAACTTCAGCAAACCCCGCCGATTACGAGAAATCGCGCCGATGTCACACCTGATACGCTGCGGCAGAGGGCATTGTGCGCAAGTGGGCTTATCGAGCGCGTGTTGCGGAGAGTTGCGTGAGTGATGTGGCGACCGGTTACTAAACGCCGATTAGTGGAACGGAAGTGAAGCCCAGTTTTGTCTCCCGCCCTGGGGGTTTCTAACGTGTGATTCATTGCGTGTGATACAGGGACCACGTACACACGTGACGCCTACAGGATCCCCAGGGAGTAGCTAAAGTAAACTGAGACCTACGACCCGGTGCATCGAACTGCCAATCGTCACGCGGCATCGATCGCCAATCAACTCTTTGCCGGTGGAGTTCTGCAGAAGTTCTCCATCAAGTGTTTAGACTTCAAACTATCGGTTATTTGCCTTTGTATTTGCTTTTCATATACATTAAGTAAAAACTTTCACATTTACAAAATGGGACGCCATACGCATACAAAAAATTCGGAAATATTAGGTCTAGAACTTAATTCTTGCAGTTTTACAATAGGCATACAATGGCATTATTCACTAAATACAACAAAAAATAATTTTTTTTAAATATGTGTTGCTATCATTACGCATCCAACGCAGTATAGATTGTTGAGTGAAAGTGTAAACAAAACCTGTTTTAAGCATTTGAACATGTCAAATTTTGTACCTGATAAAGCGTTTTTGCGGAGAGTACGTTTTCATTAATGCTTGCTTGGCAGATAAAAGGGATTCTTGTACCGAATCCTCACTGGTGATAAAAAGGGGAGTTATTACAAGAATTCTAAACCCAAAGAGGCCTGGATACAGCCTGGCGATTCAGGTCCATCGCAACCAAAGCGAAATATTCACTTTGCAATAGTTATGCTGTGCATGTGTTGGGATGTGAAAGGTGTGGTGTACTGTGAGCTTTAAAAACCTTATGAAATTATTAAAGGACAATCCCATCGACCACAAATGCATTTGAAGCAATGACTTGGCCATAAAACGCCGAGAATGGCACAAAAGACATGATCAACTAATTTTTCAAAATGACAACACTCGACCCGACATCGCAAAACCGGTCAAAACATATCCCGAAAGTATCGGATGGGAACCGCATTATTCACCAGAAGTTACTCTTTCGGAATAGTATTTGTTCCGTTGCATGAGTAACGATTTGGCTGCACAGCGATTCACCTCTTATGATAGTATTGAAAAATGGATCTCTGAGTGGATCGCTGATAAAGATAAGAAGTTCAATCGACACGAAACCCGTTCATTGTCTGAAAGAAGGGAGAAAGTAGTAGCTAAAAATAAATAATAAAAACTGCAAGAATTAAGTTCTACACGTAATATTTAAACATATTTCCAAAGTGGTGAGTCTTCAACTCAAACTGCACAAAATTTGAAGAGCTCATTTCCACCTCGCTGGTGATGTTGATAAACAGAGTTTCTGTATATTTGGGGCTCGGAAATCCCACACGTCGTGCAAGAGAAGCCAATGCACCAAGAAAAAGGGACTGTTGGGTGCAGATTTTGGTCTGCTGGTATCAAATTTGGTTTCCTTAGAAAATGAAACAGAGGCCACTGTAACCATTGATGGCGCACGAAATCGAGCCGATGTTGATATTTTGCGCCCCGTCGTCGCAATCCAAACGCTCCATGGACACTCGACCCTATAGGTTCTGTGAAGATGGCGCCCACGAGGGCAACCGATTGTTGTTGTTTGCCCAAAATGATAAAGAAGAGTCCCCCTGCCACAGAAAAAGGCTACCAAACCTAATCGCCAACACCCCGGTGGAGTCACGTTTCGAGACGCGCCCTGCTCCCTGATAACGCGGGGCCCCGTTTGGAGACTCACCTTTTTATCACTGCTCGAGAAAGGTGCGCGAAATCAAACAACATCGTAAACAATCTCCCAAGCTCCCCACCCAGCCCGATCGGGACAATGTTTTAAACGATCTTGACATCAATCGTGGCGTCGCGCCTAGATCGTGGACGCCAGACCTTTGCGTAGATATGAAAGCAGCAGCCGACAACCCGAGACATCCCGTGTGACGTTTGATTTCTCGATATCAAGATTTCTCGCGTGGCGCGCGCGAAATTCAAGATACAGTGAGAGAGAGAGAGAGAGAGACACCTCGACGGAAGCGATGCGCAGACGCCAGCAACACGTGCTCGGTGGGTGCTCTCTCTCTCCCGCGGAACTTCCGAAAGCTTCGACCGCGTGGTTGCGGGTGCCGCTGACGAGCGCAACTCTCGCGGGAAGCTCGCGGCAATCAGATGTTTTTCGCGTGTGAAGGACTTCCGGCGAGGAGCCCGCCTAATGGTTGGAGCGTGAGGCGCCGCAACGGCGAGCGGATTTTCGGTGAGCCACACGCGACCCCAGAAAGGCTCCCCACAGGAGCCAACCCAAGCAGATCCTGCGTGCGTGCGAGAGAATGTTGTGAAGTGTGCCGGGTCCCTCACTCGCTTCTCACGATTCTCACGATTCCGGTCGGTCGTTATAGTGGTGGTCTCACAACAGTGTCCGTACGTAGCGTGTAGTGGTTCGGCTTCGAACGGCTCCCTTAGCCGCCAGGACTGCGGCATTTCTGGAGCCCCTCCCGAACGCCAGCCAGCCAGCCAGTCCACAGATCCGTCCGTCCATCTTCTGTTTTGCCTATTTTTAGCCGTTCCGTTTAGTTCCGAAATAGGAACCGGACAACGACTGACGACGTCCTGTGTGCGCGTATTTGGGGCATCTTGGCACTCGCGGCTCGCGTCGCGTATCCGCAACCTTCGCCGTTGCGATGAAACAGCAAAACCGTGTCGAGTTATGACAGTTCGGAAGCAGCGAAAACCGAGACTCTAGTGAACTGTGCCTCTTCCGGCAGGCACCAGCGAGTGCGCTATCGCTTTTCCGGACAGCACCCGGACAGGAACCTCCTCCAAAACGTCGGATCAGCCGTCGGATCAATGAATATCGTGCAGGAGCTGCGGGAACTGTGTCGCCGAAAGCTCGCCAGTGTCGGTGTGCGGCTGGCCAACAGTTGAGACCTACGGTTGCGTGACCTGTGGTAAATAGTGTGCGTGCCTTGCGAACGGTTTTTGGCCCTCAGAAGGAGGTTCTTGGTTCTTGCTGTTCTCACCCTGGTTCCGGTTCCGAGGAGCGCAACCGACCGATTCGCTAATTCCTTTCGCTGTCCTTCGCTGTGTTTTGCAGGCGCACGGCCAGCGGCGTACCGGATATAGCCTCACAGATTGAGGTGTTCGACGAGCAGCAAGAATGCGACGTAGCCCAGAGCCTCCAGGTGCCGGACGGAATCGACCTCAACTCGCATCTGGATGTCTTTAACGCGATCCTAGCGCAGGTGCGTCTGTCAGAAGCCTGTCATTTCGAGTAACTTCTGGGTGACTCGACGCGATCTAACCGCGATTCGGCCAATCGTCCTTCGTCTTTCCCTCCCACCCGCAGGTGGCCGGCACACCGCAAGCAACGCCTTTTCTAAGCATCCTCCAGCACCTGCTGCAGATCGACCCGAAGGAGCAGATCAGCGACATCGTGTGGGACTCGGCCGAAACGCTCGTGCACCGGGCCACGCTGCTCGAGGACCGGGAAGCCTCGGTGCGGCTCCTGCGCACCCCGAGCGTCCAGAAGTTCTTCACGACGTGCCCGCACTGCCGCGGAGACCTGAACACCGGCCCGGTCCCGCGCCGTCCCTCGCTCGGCAGCTCCCTGCAGGGGTCGTCGTCCCCGAGCAGCACCACGTTCGGTCCGCCGGCTCCGCCACCCCCCGCACCACCGCCGCCGTTGGCTCCTCCACCGCCACCACCACCCGGCTGTGGAGCGCCTCCGCCGCCTCCACCACCGCCCGCCGCCGGTGGTCGAGCGCCACCACCCCCGATGGCCGGTGGTCCGCCGCCGCCTGCACCGCCGGCCCCGCCGGCACCGAACCTGCTCGCCGTCCAGAGCACCGCCCAACAGCTGGCCCGCTCGAAAACGCCCGAGGAGCCGGTGGAGCTGGCGGTGCGCCCGCTACCCCAGCAGGAAACGCCCGTGCCGCGGTCCAAGATGAAGACGATCAACTGGAACAAGATTCCACCGCAGAAGGTGCTCGTCGGCAAGCAGAACATCTGGTCGATCGTGGCCGACTCGCACCAGGGCAGCCCGATGGCCGACCTGAACTGGGACGAGATGGAGGGTCTGTTCTGCCTGCAGACGCAAACGCAGGGCTCGCCGAAGCTCGGACACCGCTCGGGGACGGCGGTCGGCGGTTGCGCCGATGGCGCCGGGAGCAACGGCACCGATACGCCCGATGCGCGCAAGTCGCGCAAGGAGAACGAGATCACGCTGCTGGACGGCAAGCGGAGCCTGAACGTGAACATCTTCCTGAAGCAGTTCCGCACCACGAACGAGGACATCATCCAGCTGCTGCGGAACGGCGAGCACGAGGACATCGGGGCGGAGAAGCTGCGCGGCCTGCTGAAGCTGCTGCCCGAGATGGACGAGCTGGAGATGCTGCGGGCGTTCGACGGCGACAACCATCGGCTCGGCAACGCGGAAAAGTTCCTGCTGCAGCTCGTCCAAGTACCCAAGTGCGTTGGGTCCCTGCCAGCGTAGGCCAGCGAAGACCGTGTCTCACCGCCTCCATTTCCCCTTTTTGCTTTGCAGCTACAAACTGAGGATCGAAAGTATGCTGCTGAAGGAGGAGTTCAAAGCGAATCTGATGTACTTGGAACCCAACATTAACGCCATGCTGTATGCGGGCGAAGGTACGTACGGAGGACGCGATCTCCGTCCTGCCGTGGTTTCATTTTGGTCCCGCTTCTTTTCGCGCCGTAGATCTGATCAACAACAAAGCGCTCCAGGAGGTCCTGTACATGGTGGTGGTGGCCGGTAACTTCCTCAACTCGGGCGGGTACGCGGGCAACGCGGCCGGCGTGAAGCTGTCGTCACTGCAGAAGCTCACCGACATCCGGGCGAACAAGCCGGGCATGAACCTGATCCACTTTGTGGCGCTGCAGGCGGAGAAAAAGAACAGCGCCCTGCTCGAGTTCCCCGCCCAGCTGACGATGCTGGAGAACGCAACCAAGTAGGTGCCCCGACCTGGGGGACTGGGTATTGACGCCAGCTAACCGAGGCTTTCGTTTTGTGCACCGTCTTTCCAGAACGACCGTCGAGCAGATCAACAACGAGCTGACCGCTATCGACAATCGGATCAAAAAGATCAAGAAGCAGATCGAGATGCCGAAGACGGACAAGGACATCAAGTTCCAGATGGAAGAGTTTCTGAATGTGAGTGTCAGCCCGGGGGCCGATCGGCTGCTCTACACTGCTGGTCGCGATTGTGATGTCCTTCCGTGTTCTTGCAGGCGGCCGAGCAGGACGTCACGATGCTGCAGCGGGCGCTGAAGCAGCTCGACGCGATGCGCGTCCAGCTGGCGGAGTTCTTCTGCGAGGACGTGGGCACGTTCAAGATGGAGGAGTGCTTCAAGATTTTCCACAGTTTCTGCGAAAAGTTCCAGCACGCCGTCAAGGACAACGAGAAGCGCCGGGTGCAGGAGGAGCAGGCAACGATCCGGCGGAAGCAGCGCGAGGAAACGCTCCGCAGAAGGCAATGTACGTGCGACGCTCGTTGGGCTCCGTTCCGAACCTGATGTTCTAATCCCGGCTTCCCGGTTTCCCTTTTTCCAATCGACAGCGAACCAACAACCGGGAACGCCCGTGTCCGACTCGGAGGGCAGCATCCTGCTGGACGCGTCCCAGTACGATCTGCGCTACAGTCCGGCCATGTCCCGGCGGCGGCTCGGTTCGTTCAACAGTAACGGCGATGCGTTGCTGCTGCGTGACGATTGCGCTTCGCCGGACATCACGCCGAACGGGAGCCTCCGGAGGCGACGCAGCCGCGTCCTGTCCGAGGAGGACGACAGTAATCTCATGGACTTTCTGCGCTCGTCCGGCCACGAGAGCAGCAACCGGGAGCGCAAGTCGGCCGCGTACGGCAGCCTTGATCGCTCCTGGGCACGTCGGGCCCGATCCGGCAGTGGCAGCAAGAAGCGTCCGGATCTGCTGAACGTGCAGTTCGGTGCCGACCGGGAGCGGCCCAGCTCGCCGTCGCCACAGACCGAATCGAAGCCGCTTGCTGTGGAAGAACCAAAACCAAGGTACGAACGCACGCGTTGCTTTAATCTGCGCCTGTTTAGCTTGGCTTTCACTTGCGCACCTCCAACGAGGACTAACGCCATCCATTCCACTCCATTACTGGCCACTGAGTTTCGATTAGCTCTCCCGAGGGAATTTTAGATTCGAAAACAATGACGTCGTACAATTATTCACCACTCTGACAAACGTCAAGTTTTTTCACCACTCAGTGTGGTGAATACATAACACCATCCGCTGTATTTAGTACGCGCTTACTGACGCTTGACGCATGTATTTCTGTGTCCGCTTCCGGCTCCGGCCGGTTCGGCGGTTTCGTCCTCTTCTTCGTTTTACCAACCGACCAGAATTTCCAGGGAATGGCGGCAGAAGATCGAGTCGTGGCTGCAGGCGAACGAACAGGACGATCGGCACAACGACGACTACAAGCAGCTGAAGCTGAAGCGCGTGGCGGCCAATCGGCGCTCGTACGAAACCGATAACGAGAGTGACCGGGGCAGCAAGCTGGACCCGCTGCCGGAGGAGAAACCACCGACGGTGGCATCGCCGGAGCCAGCGGCCGTTCCGAGGATCATCACCACGGGCTCAGGCGCAACAGCGGGGGCGCCGGCTGCGGACCAGCAGCGGATGTTCGGCGGGGAACCCAAACCGTACCGGCCCGTGTACCAGCCTTGGCGCTCCAAGAGCCGACCCGATCCGACCGATATCGTTGGTACGATAGAGGCCTTAACAGGTAAGAGAGACTTGTGCTGGCTCCTCGCTGGGGTACTTACCACACGTCACCCGGTTCTCCGTAGGTGCGGTCTCACCGGATGCGGACAAGTCGTCGTTGCGCAAATCGATGCTCAACACCTCGCCGACGACGGCGACGGAGAGCGACCGAGAGCGGTATCGGCGGCAGCGGTCACGCGAAGGGCCCAACCCGAGCTCCAGCTTGCAGTCGATTCTGGAGGAGGACAAGCGCAAGAACATCATTCAGTCGCTGGGCGAACGGCCCCCGTCCGATCGGCTGCAGATCTACATCCGGCGTGGTTCCGACAACCAACCGGACAGTGCTGGACCCTCACCGACCACCCACGGTGGCACGGAGGTTCCGATCGAGTCGACCGGCGGAGACGACCACCGGCAGTCGATTTACATTCGGGCTCCGGGCGCCGAAAAGCAATCCATCTACGTTCGGCCGGTCGAAGCCGCTCCATCGTCGTCCACGGTATCGTCCAGCACGACCAGCATGACTTCCGGCTCGGAACTGCCCGTGCCTGCCGATGGTGGCAGCAGCACGTCACCTTCCTCGGCCGGAGCCGTGGCACCACCGTTGCCACGACGCACGCGCCGTGCCCACCACGTGTACGAGGAGCCGACGGCCGCGACGAACAACAAGATCGAGATCGATTCCGACAACATCGAGACACCGCCCTCGGTCCGGCGCAATCCGGGAGGCAGCACGAGCGTGACGGTCGGTGGAGGGTCGTGTCGCCGGTTGCACCACCACCAGGCCAGCCGTGCGGGAGACTCGGTTGACTCGAAGGAGTCGCTGGCTACGCTCAACGACTCCGGCAAGGGTGGCTCTTCGGCGGGTGCCGTCGGGACATCAGCCGCCGCCGCCGCCGTCGACCTGGTGGAAGTTCTCGGCGATGGGCAGTTTGATCGATTTTCGTCCGCCCGTCGAACGAGACGCTTCAAGCGGCCAATCGAGCTGGGTACCGGGGCCGGTAGTGGCAACGAAACGACTACGACGGCCACGACGACGACGGCTTCCCCGTCACCGGAATCGCTGCCGGACAGTCCGCTCCGGCTTCCCGGCAGCAGTGTATCGAGCCGCGGAACCGTACCGGGAACAACCGGGAAGGACGGTGTGAAGAAGGAGCAGGAACAACGCTTGAAACGGTGGCAGGACAAACTGAAGTCGTCCTCGACGACCACGACGACGACGACCCCGTCGACGGTGGCGGGAAGTGGCCGGGACTCGCCCCGATCGCACGCCGAAGCCGTGCTGAATCGGGCGAGCAAAATCGGTCGCACCATCAGCCGCATCAGCCAGGAGGACGTTCGGGAGGCGATCCGTGGCCTCAAGTCGCCCACACCCGAGCGCACCTGGAGCCCCACGAAGGACATCCACTCGGGGCTGGTGAGCGTGGCGAAGGTGGCCGCAACCCACGAGCTGAACGACGAAGGGTTCGAGGAAACGCAAAGCCTCGTCTCGGACACACCGTCCCAGGGTAAGGACAGTGTGTCCTCATGCAACGATTACGGTTCCGACACCAAGAGCAAGCGATCGACGGTGCCGAGCGGTGGTAAGATGGCCCCGTCTTCGGACTCCACCACTGGAGGACCTCTCAGCCGGAGTAAGGTGACCACCAGCACCGGGAACCGGGCCCCGAGCATGGCCAGTTTGTTGATGGTGAAAAACGGTCAACCTTCGTCGACGACCGGCCTCGAACGTAGCCGTTCGCTGCGTGGCGCACCGCTTGGGGCGCCGGCTTCAGCCAGCGGAGGCAACAAGAATCTCCTGCCCCGCAGAACGGCCTCGATGCGCCGGACAACGGGTGGGCCGCCGGAGAGTTCCACGGCCGGCAGCGGACTACGCGCGTTGGCCGCCCTATCGCAGGACGTCGAACGGAGCAACTCGCGGACGAGCCTGCGTTCGTCGCGTTCGTCGCTGAGCAGCGCGGTGTCGACCAACACCGTGCGCAAGGTGCCGGCCTTGCGCGGCAAGGGCTCCACGACGCCGCTCTCTAACAACTCGAGCCCACTGCACGCCGCTTCCACACTGTCCGCCAACAGTTCCCCTTCGAAGCGCCCGCTCGGAACGGCCACTAGCAACGTTCACCGGGGAGCGCCGGCCAGCCGGAGTAGCTCCAGTGGCTCGAGCATCGGGCCCTCGGCGGTCGTCGTCCGGAAGCCACCACCGACCCGCTCGGCGGCCAGTTCACTCGGCGCTAGTGCTAGCTTTAAGGAGAACCACCACAACGGCAGCAGTCACCAGCCGAACGGGCGGTTTGCGTCGTCAGTCGGTAGCAAGTCGACCAGCAGTGGCAGTCTGGCCGGATCCGGGGCCGGTGGTGTGAGCCCCACGCCCCTCACCGCCGGCTCAGGACGTGCGTCGGCCGGTGGGGCGGCTCCGGTGGCGGGTGCGGGCCGTCGGGCCACCGGGGGCTTCATGCGACCCACTACCTCCAGTGCCACCAAAGTGAAGGGAAAGTAAGGCTCCGGTATCCGCCAAACGTGTAGGGACCGGTTTGGTCCTTTATTTTTGCACCATGTTTTGCCGCTTTTCTAAGGATTTTGCAGTGGCTTGCAGTTCCCTGCTTTTATTGCGAAACTACCGTCCATTTTATTGTATTTACCGTGAGGAAGGAACGAAGTATTTTGAGTTTTGCGGTTCGGGGCGCAGTGAAGGGATTATGAATTCTGTGGCCACCACCGGGCCAAAGTCATGCCATGCCATTGTTAGCGGTATCGCATCCGACCAACCGTTACTTCCCGCTGGCCCCGCCGACATCTTTACGATACGCTTATACTGTAGGAAACTATGCTACTTTCCCGCCAGGAGCGAGGACACCCAGCGGTCGTGTCCGTCGGGCTCTCTAGCGGATGCGCCATTATGTTTTGAATGTTTAACGTTTGTTGCATGCAGCAATCATAGCGACAGTAGCGATAAAAAAGGTGCAACTAGTAGCAACTCTTGTAGCTCTCGAACTCGAACGCATGGCGCTACAGCGAAGGCGCCTACGAAGCGCAACGAAATAAGTATTATTCTCTAGTGTGAACTGATCGAATATTTGCAGACCAATAGTGGTAGCGGCGGCGCGCGTTGTTAGCAATGTTAGGAGGCGTTATTTATTTACCCAAACTACATGTCCCCGTGCCTGAGATGTCCGTCGATTCCGGTTGTAGATCCCGGTGATCGGTTCTCGGCCATCGCCCGGCCATCCCGTAGCCAGATAGATCAGCACCGCGTTAAATCGTTGGCACCCCACCCCGTAATCGTGGATTAAAATGTAAACATATAGCATATATAAATATCGTTAGTAGAAAAGTAGATAGGTTCGAAGTACCAGATAGCGATGGGTGGATACGATGGGACCTCGTGGTCCCCGTCATCGCGTCCAACGAATGAACTAAAGGCCATCGTAATAATCGTGTAGTGAATCGGTTTTGTATGTTAGGTAAATCAACAAAAACAAGAAGGAGATAAACGAATCATTACGGAAGAAGCGTAAAAGACCGCGTAAAAATGAAAAGTCCTTCCTCCTTTCGATTCCAAACACCAGTTCTAACCAATTTAACAACATACAAATTTAATGGCATTTCCTTTAACTCTTTCCCAATTGGACGTACGAATGTTTGCCTAAATCATATGTCAAGCTCTATGTTTAACTCTTTCGGTGCGGCGTTTCAAAATTTATAATCAAAATTTAATAATGGGTAGTTGTATGAAACAAAAAAAAATGCGGATGAAACAGTCAAAAGCGAGCAACGTGCTTCTTTCCAGTTAACACCAAATTGGGGAGGACGTTTCTCACACCAGGCTGTAATAATACTGCAAACGTTAAGCAAAATGTATCGACTGTTACAATAATAGGAAGCTGTCCTGTTTAATCGCTGTTAAAAATCAAACCCCAACGGCAGCAGAGCGCTAGGTACTAATCCGTTAGACTAACTCGGCGCAAACGGAGGACACAAGGACAATACAACAAACAGCGGGAAAAGTGTGAAAATGTTAGGGAATTTTGAAAAGTTAACGTTCGCTAGAAAACGACGATGGTTGTAAGATTGTATTGTTGCGGGTTGTTATTTGTTTTTCTCTGCCTTGCCTGCCCTTTCTCAATTTTTCCCCTTCCAGTCCAGATTTCCAGTCGACTTTCGTATCAATCCGTTACATTCATATTTTCGTCCCTTTCTACGTACAGCTGTTGCTCGAATAGAAAAGAATAGTTTGTCAGCAGGCGATAACAAAAGTGACATACATTTTGTACTATAAGCGCAAACTGTTTTTTTTTTTCACCGGGAGACACGAAAGAAACCGTAATGTTTTGCTGCGGCCAACAGGAGGTTTGATTCTTTTCTGGAGTTTCGAATTAAGGTTTTGCCAACGGTACTTTCAAATGTTTTGACGTTTCCGTACCTGTCAGCAAGCACTGTGTCTGTGGCAGTGTTGCCAACAGACAAAACATACATTGACAAGTGAGAAAAAGCTCATAGTGAGAAAAGAGTCATAGACTCATAGTGAGAAAAGACTCATAGTGAGTGTTTTGTAGTTTTGTAAAATCAAAACGTATTTTCGCAGCAAAAACAAGCAGGCTACTTATTCTGGTGAAAAATTTTCAACGAAACAACGCGTGATTGAATTCAGCAATGGCATCCGATTTGACGGGGAACCGATCCTAGCAACCGGCGGCTACGATTTCCGTTTTCTAGTTCCTCCGTGCGTACGATGCAAAACACCGATTCGCAAGTGAACACGCCAGAGATATCCCCAAAGTCCCGAAATCTTCTGGCTGCCGGTGGTTACCAGCACATCCGGCTCTACGATATGCACTCGAACCACCCGATCGTGAACTTTGAGGGCGCGCCCAAGGCCAACCGTTTGTTTACGAACAACAGAACTGTCTAAACATAGTGGGTCCCTTTTTACGCCGAAACCCAAGCCCGCGTTCTGCCGTTTTCCATCGTCAGTGACAACGTTCCCAACGGCTTCAAGATAGATTCGTCCAGCATGGTGTCGACCCGCCACCACACGAAATACAAATTTTCCGATGGCGAAAAGGTGCTTTGCTACGAACCGGACACTACCAAAGCGAAAGTGCTGTACGATTCGAAGGTAAATGGTACCGATATTGGCTCTAAAGCTACCCTTCTAGTGTGTTGTTCCCATTTTTGCTGAAGGTACTGGAAGTGTCCGAGGGCAAAGATAAGCGGGGGCGACGTATCATCGAGTACCTGATACACTTTCAAGGCTGGAACTCGTCCTGGGACCGGAAGGTGAGTGAGGATTTCATCCTAAAGGACACGGAGGAGAACCGTCAGCTGCAGAAAGATTTGGCCGAAAAATCGCAACTCTATCAGTGAGTGTTGATTAGCCTGCGCATCTAGTAGACGCCACAAAGTTTCGAACCCGTTCGCATAATCGCTTCGCTTGGTGATCCGCAGGGGCGCCTACTTGTATCGGAAGGAACGGAAAAAACAGCGAGCGAAAAGTTTGACAGATCGCATCGAGAGTCTGACGAATGCGAAGGTACAGCCGCATCCCGGATCTTCGGAGGAGGGCAGCTCGTGTAGTACCGGTTTCGGTCGGGACGATACCGACTACAATATTGACGGTAATATTACGCCCTTTTTGGTGCAGCAAGTACAAGTAATCGTACACAATTCCTATTCCGTAGATATGGAAGAATACTACAGCAGCTCGGTGGAGAGCGCCCACGAGGAGGACAAAGTGTACCTACAGGTTGGCAGTAAACTGCGGAATCACCTTGAGTTCGACCATCGCATGGTACACACCGAGAGTGCGCTGGCGGAGCTACCGGCCAAGCTGCCGGTAGTGACGATTCTGGAAGCGTTCGTGCGCTACTACACCCTCCGACAGTTGTTCGAGGGTGGCCACTCGGGGCAGCTGAAAACCCGCCGGCGTAACAGTTCCGCGTTGCGCAGCGAACAAAAAGCGCGGGACTACGAACAAATTCGTACGAACGTGGAACTCTGCAAGGAGGTGGCGGACGGTCTGCGGCTGTACTTCGATTTCACGCTCGTCGACTACCTGTTGTACCCGCAGGAGAAGGGACAAGCGCAGCTGGTACTGGCCGAGGAGAATCTGTCGAACTTCACGTACATCGCGTCCCAAAACCTGTCCCTCGACATGCTGGAGTCACCCACGGCCGACATGCAGCCACCGAGCGAACACCCCGATCCATCGAATGCGGCCAGTTTGGCCGAAGAACGCCGCCACCGTCGGTTGCGTTCGCACAAAAACGAGGAGAACGAGTTTGTGCTCGACTTTGCGGCACTCCAGCAAGGCACGGTATCCGGTCGGCAACCGACGGCGGCACGCGGCAATCTATCACCGTTCGGCACGAGCCTCAACATCCTGCGCTCGATTTTACCGCAGAACGTGACGATATCGCGCGAAGCGAAGGAAATTCTGGACGACGTGTTCCGGTGGCGCATCCTACCGTCGAATGCACCGGCTGAACCATCCATGATTTACGGTGCAATCCATTTGGCACGGCTGATCGTGAAACTTCCGGAGTTTCTCTCCGCGACCGCCATGATGGACGAGAAGCTGAAACTGTTGCTCAAGTTTTTGGACACCTTCGCTGAGTTCATTGAAGCGCACGACGAATGGTTCGGAAGGCAGTTTTACGGTAGCGCTAAAGAAAGCGACGCAGCGCCGGCTTAGAGCACCAAAGGGGGCCAATCGCGATCAGCGATTGTCTTAGGATTAAGGAAACGTTATTTTTAATAATAAAATTACTGATATATAAAACGAATACTAATAGCCCACATATGACGCATTGAATAGCCGTGTGTGTGTTTAGAGTATTTCTCCTTGACAAACGTCAGTGTCAGCGTCAAACTTCAACATCGGCCGTTACGACGACACCAGTTGCGGCTTCTGCGCTCCTGGTAGAAATCGAGGCAAAATTTTGTCGGACGATTTCGACGCATCGCGTCGATTTTTTTCGATTACATTTCGACGGCGCCCGAGGAAGGAGGAAGGACTTTTAATTTTTACGCTTCTTCCACGGATCGTAATGATTCGTTGAATGAATTTCTTTCGGAGCTCGTTTTTGACGACGGAACAAAAAAGGACAGACGGGGACCGTTTCGGTTAAAGTAAACATCGCGCACTGGTTATTTATTGCAGGTTATAGAATTTAGCATGTTTTAGAGAAATTGCATTCGTTAGTGATTTAATTTACAAGAACCGTGACGTTTTGTTAAAAAAATTAAAGGGGAGCGTACCGCGCCGCAGCTTACCACACACTATCTCCGTAAGTGTCTGGAAATCTGCCTCGAAACTAACTAATCCATCACCTGGTTCCCCGATACCGTAAGCTAACATTATTACTCCCTACGTGGCCGCCTACCGGTGCAGTTCAAAGCCGGGGTCCGACACAATAAATACAAGGATAATTTATCCTGCGGCAAACTCTACTACTCGAGGGTCCGTAACTATTTACACTAACACTACCGCCGCGGCGGCTCGCCCCTACTAGGGCACGGTCACCGGAAGGAACCGACTCGGATCGCCCGCCTGCGGATTGTACCGAATGATGACCTTGTTTGGGTCTTCGCCCACCTCCAGGAACGAGTTCCAGTCGTAAAGGAAGTAGAATCCGTTGCGGCGCGGTGGCGGCAACGGTTCCTCGTTCACCGGGTCACCGGCCAGATCGGCTGACGGAAACGAGTCCTTTAGCGCAGCATTGCGACCACTCTCCGTCGTGGTGGTGGTGCTGCTGCTGCTGGCGCTAGTTGTCGTCGAAGTAGCCGCAGTTGTTCCGGCTTCCCTTTCCGACGAGGATGCAACGGTAGCTTCCGTTCCGGTGCCGTTGCTGGTGGAGGCGTCTAGCTCCAGACTGAACCTTACCGGCGCGTCATCCGAGGCCACCGTCGTCGTCTCGGTAGCTTGATCGGGGATCGGTTGCTGCCGTTTCTTGATCTCGTTCAATCGCTCCTCGTTCGCGTCGACCCCATCGAGCGGATCGGGACCGTGGGCCAGCAGTCCGGGGCTCAGGTCGTAGTGCTTCGGGTTGAGCACGTCGAGCGATTCGTCCGTCAGGTTCACGTTCAGCTTCTCCAGTTCCTTCACCGTCTGCCAGAGCTGCTCCAGTTTGCGGTAGTCTTCGTTGTTGACGCGAAACCGTGCCGAAGGCTTGTGGTTGTGGAACCGATCGTCATCAGCGAGTCCACTCGGGGGTTCCAGTTTGCGGCCAGTTTTCTGCCGCCGAGGCACTGGTTCACTCAGACCGGCACCGTTTCGGGTGTGGATGCCCAGTGTGCCGAGCACGGACATGAGCTGCGGGGCCACGAGGTCCGCGTCGATCGCCGGCATCGTACGCATTGCTGGCGGGGGCGTTGCCGGAGACGCAACCTCGGCGCGCTGCATCGACTTCTTGCTGCGACCGGGGCTGAGCAACCCAAACGACCGGAGCAGCTGGTCCATCTCTTCGTCCCGTGCCTGTTGCTCACTTCCCTCGTCGACGACCGGGAGCGGCTTGAAGGCGATGTAGTCGTCCGCCTTGATGCTGGCCTGCGTTAGGCCAACGGCGGCGGGTTTCACCGTCGTCGTGGTCGTCGTCGTCGTGGGTTCCTCGATCATCGGAGAAGACTCCTCGACCCGCAGTGGTTCGTGCAGCACGAGTGCCGACGGTTGGATGTCCGCCAGCAGCTCGACTCCGGCCGGTGGAACCCCGAGGTTCTGGCGATCGTCATTCGAGTCCTTAAGCAGGCCAAACGAGCGGAGAAGATCCTTCAGCTCCTGAGCGACCTTCGGATCGTCCACGTTGATCGAGTTACTGATCGTGGGCTCCGTCGTCGTACTGGTGGTGGTAGTGGGGGGCATCGGTCGGAACGATGGCGGAGGACTTTGGGACAGTCCGATCGCCGACAGGATGTCGTTGAGTTCCTCCGGACGTAGCGGTACCGAACCGGCCGAAGGGTTGCGCATCCGCTCGGGAAGCGCCGGGTGGAAGGTCGTTGGCCGAGGTGTCGTAAAGCGTATCGTGGTCACCGGGATGGTAGCGGTCGTGGTGTCCGGTGGTGGAACCGTACTCGTCGTGGTGGTGGTGGTCGTGGCAACACTCGGCAGGGCAACCGGTGCTTGTTGCCCCTGCTCCGCAGCACCGATGATCCTCGTCACCGGTGGACGGGTGTAGATCTGCTGCAGGCTCTCTGGCGACATGTTGTTGGCATGGTATGGCAGCACGAGCATGAGGGCCCGCATGTGCTGGGCCCGAGTGTGATCGCCGGCGCGCAACGACTTTGAAAACTCCTCCCGCGTCACGTTCTCGAACAGCTCCTCGATCTCTCCCCTGGAAGATTGATTAAGCAGCCGTTATTCTCGGAAAGCATCCTCTTTTGGTGGTCCGAAGCCAAACCATTAACCTACCTTGTGAGCCTGGGAAGCGAAGGATCGAGAGCCAGTAGGCGCTGCACCTCGGCGATCGTTTCGTGGACATCGTGCATAGCCTTCCGCGCCTGGTCCACACCCAGGTCGTTCACATCACGCGGTCGGATGATGCGGTGTAGGTTGTAGGCGACGAAATCGTTACGTCGCGGAAATCGGCGCATCGTCTGGGGGAATGGCCTCGGGTAGGGAGAACCCTCGACGGGCGAACCGTGCTCGAGCACCGTCACAAGCAGGAGCAACAGAAACGGCAGCAACGACGCAATCCCTGTGGACGGCATTTCGGAAAAGTTCGGCTCTGGAAAGGAAGGGAAAACAGAAAAGATTTGATCAGCAATCGACGGCATGCGCCTACTTTTAGGCAAATTTGGTGTAAGCCAAACCAATTTCGTGTGAAATTTATCACAGCGAAGCGTTTTCCTTTGCCGTTACTGAGAAATGCACAGTTGGACGAACAAGGATCGTCATTATTTCTGGCATAATTATGTTTATTGTTGTACTTATTTTGAACTTTTTGTTTTTCTATAATCGAAAATATGTTTCGGGAATGTTTATTTTTAATAGACGAACGCTATTTATAATTTAAAGTTCTTGGGGAAGTATTTTCAGATAAGAGAAAACGAAAAAGAAGAAATCATTTTTTCAGAACTGTATCTCTGTATCTATAAATGTTAAAACAAAACCTCTTAAAAAGCGAAAAAAATGAAATAAAGCAAACCTAAAGTAAGTAAAGCAAAACATGTTAATAAAGTCAATAAGTTTAAGACTCGTTTCACTCGAAAACGACGGTGATTTTTTAATATTAAAATAAAAAAAAATTAAAAAATAATAATAGACATTTAGATAAAATTCAGTTATTTATCGGATATACTATGTAATGCCCCTTCCCATTGAAACGATTAGTACACAGAAAAACGGCACATAAAAAAATAGATTTTTGATTGCCCAAGCTAAAATGAGAAACATTTCTGACCGCTCTGCCTTACGGTGCTGTCCCACTGTGAGATGATGCGCGTCGAACGAAAGCGAAACTGGTTTTGTATGTCATGGCGACGTGATTCAGTCGGTGGCCGAATGATGCTCGATTCCGATTCCGAAATCAAGTGAAAGTGGTTCTCAGCGCTCGTGTATATGTGTGTCTTAATTTATAAATCTTTTCGTAGCATCCTTGTTCCGTGCGATATTTGGAACTCGTCCCACACGTCCTTGGTGGTCTCTCCATGGCGAAGCGGATTCGAAACTGTAAAACCCATTAGGGAACGCGGAACGCTTCGATACGAAAGACTTGAACGCTTCAACACGAAGCGACGAACCAGAGAAAGAGGGAATTCGTGGGTAACTTTTGGCTTGAACCGACATTCCACACCAACCGCGTGGCCCGTTGTAGGAGGTTTATTTGACCACCTCACATTACTCACCCTCACCTGGGTGCCCCTTTCGTCGCGAGGTGTTACCCACTGCTGGACGTCATCGTTTCGTAATTTCGCTCTCTCGCTGGCATTTCACCGGGTCGCAGACGTTTTTTCATTGACATTCAGCGACCCGCGTATTGTCACATTGTGTACTCACCTACTAGCCAACACTAGCAACGGTAGACAATGGGTGTCGAATACGCTACATAATAGTGTCACAGACTTGGCGCGCAAAAAACTTTGAAGCCGTTTCTTTAGTGGACGTACCTTTCTTTTTTATGGGTGTTCTAAAAAATGTTGGCACCTTTTCCGCGGCGTTCAAGGAGTGACAACTTTACGGATTTCAAAAGCCGGCTATTCGAGTGCCAGATATGAATATAGTGGAGATTGGTGGGGGTTCTCATGCGAACTCAACCGCCGCAAATTAAAATATTCAACAGAGAAATCTGACCGACTCGAAGAGGCTCAAACAAACGATGATAGTGAAAACGTTTGGTGATGTAAAACGATCGCACGGAATTCCCACGATGGGTTCAATCATTCCAACTATAGACAAAATGTTCACTCGGCTATCCTACAATTTCCATTAGTACAAATGGCAAAGAGAAACACATTTTTACATAATTTGGACCACAAGTCCCATGCTGAACAACTGCACCGCTCGGGGCGGCGTTAAAACAAAAACCGCCAGGAACGTAAGCTTCTATTCCGCATTCGCTTTCCGATACCGACCGGCCGCCCCCTTTAGTTTCGCTTTCTTTGGGGGGTTTTCTATAAGCTTCTTCCGCCGGAGTGGGCGCAACCACCAAACTCCAATGTTCCGTGTCCGTGGCGCGAATGAAGGCCACCGAATGAAAGAACCGATCGCTGTGTGGTGCATAAAGACCCCCCGCACAGTAACTGACGTTGTGTTTCGAAATGCAACCATGCAGCAGCACTCGGACCCTTCTACTCGGTTCTCCTTGAACCACCAGCACCATGCACCGTTCGAACGCGGCACTGAAAGCGCAAAAGAAACGAAAATAAAAAAAACGGCGAATACTAATAAAACCTCCACCACCGATTACGCAAGCGTCATCCGCCACGCTTCCTTTGGCGCGGTAAAAGTGGCCCAACCCGCACACCTGGGACTGGGACACGCACGCACGGGACCGGATGAGCAGAGACCCCCGTGGGCCGTGTCCGTGGGGGGTGGTACTGAATCAAGGTGAACATCGAAATGAAACAGACGACGCCCGCAACAGTGGAAGGTGGAATAAGAAGAGGTTTGCAAAATCGGTTTCAGTTCCGAAACCAGTTCAGATCCGTTGGTTGTCCGAACACACACTGTCACAATTGAGGGTAAAATAATAATTCATGTTTTTTTTTCTCGGCACGATCATAATGGGCCACGGTGCGGACACCGATTTCGAATGTTTCATTTGGAGAGGGATTTTTTTTCCCCCCCTGATCGCCATCGCAGTGAAAATGCAGAAAACAAAATGGGTAAGTGAGCCAGAAAAAAAAATTGGGACCACTGAATGGGTCCACTCCTATTTTTCGATTTTCCCCCGATCGAACGTGGTTCAGCCGATATTTCACCATCATCACGATGACGACGACGGCGGTGGCGCGACTTGATGGAATTGATCACAAACAGTAACAGCAATCCGGCGAACGTTTCTATTTGAGGCGTTGATTGCGAATTTGAAGCGAATTGCACATTAGGCACCACACGTCTCAACCGCTCAATTAGGAAGTGAATTTGCGGTCCCTAATCACGACGCGCACCAGCAGCAGCACCGGTTCGAAAGCAGTTCACTGTCGATAGCGGACGGAAAGTTAACGCCTGTTTAGCGCGCGCGCCCGATGCGCGATCGATAAGCGGCTCAGAGGGAAACACTTTCCCCCAAAAAGGCTGAACACAGACGACCGATGAAGTGGTTGGCGATAGCTTCATTTTTTGGGTGCGCGTGTTCGATGTTCGAGGATGCGCCACTCAGCAGCAATATCTTCAAATCAAGGGCCAATAACGGGGCGATAATAGAAAAATGCGAGTGAGTACGCTTCCAGCACGATCGTAGCTTGTATACTAAAGTGTACTAAACTTGGAAACAGCGGTTTTCGAGCATAATAAAATAGTGTAATACATTCTGAACCCATAAGAAACAGTTACAGAGAACTTTCCACGGCAAGAGGTCGTACACAAAGTTTATTGACTCGCCACGGGACCAGTTACCGATGACAGTCATTACAGCTCGATACCGACATTATAAACCGGGGCTCCGTCGTCCTGACGGCGCAATCCGTGGTCAGTCGATCGTGGACCGGTTGCGTAGGATGGTAGGCCGCAGGAGCATCTCGGTTGATTACGGTCGGGCCGGAGCACAGAAAACCGGCTTCCGAAGGAAACCGCCGTCGACGGTGGCGTAATAGTGAAATTTTCTTCACCACGTTCGTCACAAACCAGTTCACGATCATGTCAGAGACGCGCTGTTCACTTGGCTGCTCACTCTGGCAAGCACGGTAGGCATCGAGAGCCGTAACGATGCTGCGTGGCGGTGAGACTCGTTTTATGCTCATCTTGAACAACTTCAAAGAACTTCAAGGGCCAACCACCGGCGGGGAAGTTAACCTTCCGCTTGACTTTGACAGTCGGCGGCCAGTGTGTGTTTTTCAAGCGGCGAGGCCTCTACCAAGGTTTCGGTGAAGTTGGACATTAAAATGGAACGAAAGCACCTCCATAGGAACGCACTTTTTTTTTCTCTCAAACATCTGTCCCATCATTATGTTGCTGCCCGTTCGCAGTGAGTCAAGGGCATGGCGAATGCGAATCCGTGACGCCAATGATTCGATTGGTGGTGGACGCGAGAAACTGGCGGGTGTAACTAATGTAAGCCGCTTTAGGGGCACTTTCGTTGGGAAATTCGAACGAACTCGAATGAAGAAGTTACATCTCATAGCTCGTAAATTCTGCTTTAGTCTGCATTGATTTTTGCTTAAGTTGATTTTCCGATTATTACTTTTAGGATTTTTAAAGCCACAAACGGTTCTACTAATCTTTCAATATTCGAAAAGTGATTGCTGCTTTAGGTCCTTGTATCTCTGTTTAGTTTCCTTTGTTCTTTGCTCAATTTGTTTTTAACTTCGTTTAACTTCTTTCTTCTGTTGTTCTGTTGTTTGTTTGACAAATTTGTTTTTATTCTAGTTTTTATTAATCCTACTTTCAACGAACACTAACTTCCATTATCTATCAGTGCTCCGGTTGAGCTTGTAAAACGGATTCAATAAATATCTCAACCTGCGCAAGAAGACTTGCAGAAGCAATTAGAGTCCAGCCAAAGTCACTTATTACGATAAAAGCCCACCGTTAAGTAGCATACAGTTCGCATGCGCACAACCCTTGGCCGCGATGAGCTAGGCGATCATAATCTACGCTGTTGCGTTGCAGTTCATTGCCACATGCCGTGCCACACGGGGCCATACGCGCTTTCTGGAACAGACGACGGCGACGACGGTGCAAACTGATGGAAAGTGCAGCGCACCGCACCGTAAGGTGCATTACCGGGAGAGCTCAAAGGGCCACGGTCATGTGACTCTGGGCCCGGCCCAGCAACGATCGAGAGACACAATCGTGGAACCCACGACGGCCCACAGTGGTGGTTGCGTGCGAGATCTACAATTAGCGGCGGACTTTCACTTGCCCTCAACGCCAGAAGTCCGTCCCGGGCTCCGGCGTCTGGACCGGAGAGCCACCGCGGGAGTTGGAAGGAAAGTTCAAACAACGGCGATCGATGATGGATGCAGCACCGCAGCCACTCGTTAAGGCCACTCGGCGACCTCGGATGGGCCACGCGGGGCCACCGAAAACTTGGACATTAGCCAGTGGGCGACGAGCGGCAAGCGAGCGGAACCCCCGATAGGACGCGGCGCGATAACAGAGAGCTGGCCGCGCGCCGCTTGACTGCACGCGGATGGGTTGCACCCTCGACCACTCCGGTCGGCCGATGGTTCCGAGATGGTCACCGTCACCAGGCTCGCGTCGTCAACTTTCCCCCCTTATGATCGGTGCTCGACGGTGATGACGATGATGGCGGGACCGCCCTTCGTTCGAGTGCCGGATGGCAATTTGCGGAATCCAAACACTTTTACCGGGGCATGGGCACGGGGCCGGGACGACGGAAAGTGTGTCGAAAAAAGTTTCGAGTTTCGTCTCGTGTCAACGAAGATCTCCTGCACTTGGGGGGACGATGGGACGAGTAGGATCAGCAGATGCACTTCACCAGACGTTTTTCGAACGCGCAACTGAGCTACGCACCATTCATGATCCGCCACCATGCTGAAGCAGGGCTCGTTTTCAATTTTATGAATGATTGTGAAGTTATTTCCGTAATCCATTGATGAAACGCGATTCGTGTTTAAAGTGATGCTAAAGGTTGATTATTATTGTCAATTGATAAAACCCACAGCGCGAGATTTACCGCAACACGATATTTTGCAGTTTCAACTAATTTGTTTTATCCATTTTATGGCGTCAAATTAATAGCAATTAAATGGCCAAACACAAATTTAATGGTGAAAATTAGACAACAAGCCCGGCCAGTCGCAATAAAAACAGACAAACAACGAGCAAGACGAAAACAAAAAAACGTAACATTGTCTTCAACGTTCGCCGAGACGATCGCGATCTTTTTCGTCATTTTATTTTCCAACCGAACCGTTGGCACGTTGGCCTCAGTTTTTTTCTTCGTGCGGCTGAGGTCCACACCTGTAAGCTAGCTCACGAGCACCATCATCTCCAGGCCACCACGAACCAACAGCGAGTTCAACGGAGGTAGTGCGCGCGCGTGGCTTATTTACCTCAATTAAGAAGCCGCCAATCATGCTGACTCGGTGTGTCTGGCCATGAGTCACGGCTCACCTAGTTCGCCAATTAGCACACCGTGGCAGCGCAGTTTCCCTGACCATATCCCAAATATGTGTCAAATGTTTGGCAATAGAAGTTCGATCTAAAATCGTCATTTTCTGGTAGAATGCTCCTAATTAGTTTTATTTAACATAAACACCCGAAGCAGACACAGGCAGGCAACCGATCACAGCAACCAGTGGCTCAAACGCTTCAAAGGAGAGCGAATCAACCAGCAAAGTAAACGTTAGTCTTGAGCCGCCATTCCGGGCATCAGTCGATGGAATGCGATTGAAAAGACGATTTAAAAGAAACTGAAAATGTAGGGTTCGCTTTCTGTTGCCACGCAGCATCAGATATGTTAAGGATTAGGAAAGAAGAAGTTCAGAAATTTGAGAACGAATTGAAACAAATTTAATGTAAAGAGTATTTGCTCACATTACACATACACCCGGAAGACAACAAAAGGCTTCCACCAGTCAATGAGAAACAGCGGAGAAGAAGGTGCTTTAGGCGAGTATGTCTTAAGTGATGGCCGTTGTACAATTGCAAAAGATCAATTCATATGCGAATCGCTAATCAGCAGTAGGCCCTGGACAGGACCAAGAAGTAGGAATCGCATGAACATGAACTCAGTACACTGTCAGCGGTCATGGAGGTGTAGAGTTTGCATTGATGATAAGACTTTGTCTATGGGATTGGTGTAGATTAGACCTATTGACGACTTGTTTCGGTTGCAAAATTCCTCTCAAACCAATGGTACGGTTTTCTTTTTGCAACCGCAGAGAACGTGCCGATGTTTTCGGCAAAGAACTGTGTTGGGCGGCCTAGAGTTTACCCGCGCATTTAGCATCACTTCTACGCTCTAGTGTCTAGGAAGGAAGGATGGATACACGCAACGTCTGGAACTGGTACTTCACATGCAATTCGCCAAAAATTCGGCTGCACCGTACGGTTCAAGGTTGGCGGAAGGAAATAATTCACTCTATTCAGCAGCAATCGTTAGCCGGCGCATTGTTCAGCGAGTTGGTCCTCGGGCAGAAGACAACAATGTTAGAAAGATTGAACGGTATTGCGAAAACATATTATCACGCCAGCGGTACAGCATCCGTGTCACAACAAGAACGTGCTGTAGGCGCGGCTCGTGACGGCAAAACGTCTAGTTCTAAATGCAAATTCACTCTCGTCGACGACGACGACGTGACCCATCAATTTTCCAGCACTCGCTCCGGCACAAACATGCGCCTGGTTAGCGCAAGAGAAGGCTGGACCACAGATTCTTTGCGCCTCGGACGCACCGAAAGTGTAAATGAAAAATCCACCAATTCGTTTCTCATTAAACCCGTTTTCTGTTCTGGTTTCCCGGCATCTGGGTCAAACTTCAAAAGCTGTGGACCCAAACCGATTGGAGCCTAGTTTTTCGCCCAAACAGAGCGAGCGCGTAGAATTGATTGGCCATTTCAGGTGCACCGGGATTCTCGGGATCTGGATCTCCGATCGGAGCGTCCCTGATTACGCCCGATAATGGCCGCGAGCTGAGAGGCGTTCCAGAATCGGGAGAACCAGTGGCACAGTTTCCCCCCGGCTAATCGGCTGTTCCGGATCGAAGGCGATTCGATGGTTAAAACAAATTAAAAGCCCATCCGCGGCTCGTGGGAGTAATCAAATCAATGGCTCATTATATTTTGTAGGCGATGGTGGACGGTATAGAACGACCGAGAGGTTGAGCACACCAGCGCAATCGCTGGTTCCCCCCAAAAAATTCACTCACGTCCGGACCGCGCACCATCAATATTGCTCGTGAAGGGGCGATGATGCGTGTAGCGTTTAATGAGGGTTTTATTCGCATAAATAAGAAGCTGTAACTATAATTGAATCACCGTCCAGTGGAAGTTTCCATTCCACGCACGTTGCGTACGGTAATAAAGATGTGTTTTTTATGTTCAGCATATTTCAACGAAAGCACCTCAATTGGCGCCTCGGTCAGCCATTCACAGTGGCATAGTAATGAATGGAGGGCTAAAATTGTCGCGCAAGAAGTACGCAGAGCCCTCGTGTACGTCCACGATTGACGTCGGTTGGAAGTTGAGTGAAAAATTCCCACTCCTAGTCCATGAAACGGCGTTTATTTATTGCAACCTGTGCGTTAAGTGTTCGGTTTTCACGATCGTTCAGCTAGGCAAGAATAGCACCAGCCGGTCGTCGTAGAATCCAGTGGGATCCGCGGGCGTATTTTCTCACCGGAAAAGTCCCTACCGACCGACGAACAGCACGTTGACAACAGCAGCCAGCTGGCAGTTGTAAGCTACGATCGCGCCAAGGTAGATCACACTCGATCGTGCACCTAATGTTGATCGCGTCGGAGCTCTAATCGGTATAGGGGTGGATCAGCTACTCAGCACACTAGTCGATGGCTGCTGCGAGGCCAGCGGAAGCATATCGAACTGTGCCACTGTGAGCGAGTAATTTACACCTATTTCTGATTCGGTGTCTGAGGGACTGATCCTACAAACAATTAGATGCGCCCTTCGGTCAATGCTGGCACATTCCGAGGTTCTTGGTAAAACTCTGTAGTCCAACAAAACGGTAAACTACAGTAGAGTATATATCACTTCCTCTGGCATTTAGTACAGACCAACTAGTCCCAAAATAAAACCGATGCTTCTTCCTGCCCAAAGTACCTTCTTGAGAAACACAGCCATTACGATTCGAGCGCCCGTACACAGGCGATACCGTCCAAGCAACAGCGACAGGTAATTAAAACCCAGCAGCTCTCCATAATCGGACATAATCGCAGCACTCGACTTCCCGGCTAGGCCGAGGCGCCACACGTTTGGCAATTAAGTGTCCCGCGCCGCAAAAGGTGCACGCCTCCTTCGATCGACTTGCTGTCCACACACGCAGAGGAATCGCAGATTGCGCCACCGAGGGATGATCCGACGGGTACTTGCGTTGGCTCAGGTTGCGCTGCCGATGATCAGGGACCGAGTTTGGGGTATTTCGAAAAAGCGTTTAAAATTTTAATGACCAAACGGAGTCTCCCTCACCGCGCACAGGAGGCACGTTCTAGGTGAAGTACCCGCGGTACGTTCTATAAAACACTATCAGCACCGGCCGCCCAGTACCAGTCGCCGGTCGGTAATCAGCCGAGCCACATCAGCTCTCTCGTTCTCCCTCTGTCTCTCTCTCTCTCTCTCTCGGTCTATCTACCAAGTCGCCGGCTTCCGAGCGCGGGCAGAGCGCACCTCACGGGGGTTCGGGGATTTCGCAGTGGCCCTGCTCAGTGGCGGTTGACGGCGGTCGTGGTAGATCCGGAGTGTTGGTCACGAGGACGGTAACGGTGTAACGCGGTGCCCACGTGGGATTCGTACAACTTTCATCCTATCGATCACTGCTGCTGGTTACGAAATCAGAGCCAGACAAAGGGACTGTACCTTCGCGTCGCGAGTGTCACCGGCCAGGTAGTTGTGTTCGAGCGCCCGATCCAAGAGCAAGCCCGCGTCCGCGTACGCTGATCGTCCTGCGGGAAGTCGATGCACCCCGAAAACCAGTTCCTTGCCCAGTGAAGTGAAGTTTTTAGCCCTTCAGTCAATCGTCGGTGCTGCGAGGAGAGCTGTGTGCTCACTAAGACCTGGCAGTTTTAGTGAATGAAAGTGGTACAAATCAACAGTTTACTTGGATCACTAGTAGAACCCCGGCGCTTCATCATGCCACAACTTTCACCGCCGTTAGGACACTTGGTGCACGTTGTCATGGTGACGGTATCGCTGCTCCTGTTTGCCCTGCTAATCGCCGGTAAGCCAGTTTGATCTTCCGGAACCGATAACGAACCCGCGTCGAGGCTGGGGACGTGCCCTCCGCATTAGTGGCCCACTTCACTTGGTTTGAGCCTGATAAGCTGGTCAAGCGGACCCTGAGGGTTAGTTTTGTAAGCTCTAGTCGCGACATTTCACAGAACAGTGCAGAAGAGATCGCAGATACCAAGCCCCCGCGGAAAACAAGGAGAACAAGGATAATTCTCCCGAGAAGAATCAGCTCGGCGTTCGGAGCTCATGGCCCCCGGCTCGTGGTGTCATCCGAACGGTCTACGGTCATATGACTCCACTTTGCTGCTTGTTAGCGAACGGGAGGTGCACCACTCCACCCGGTACACTATCTCGCGCTGTTGTTGCACCGGCATCGTCGTGACATCCGTCAACATTTGTTCGCTTTCGCGCGAGCAAGACTCTTCCATATGGGGGTCAGTCAAACAGACAAGCGGCAGCGCCACACAAACATTACCCTATGACAACAAGTCAATTTTACGATCGAAATGCCCTCTAGTGGGCTGCGCAAGTTGTTGTAAATAGTTTTATGGATGCGCGCCGGGGTCGACGAATCAATTATCGATTACGGTGACGGTGCTAGTGATAAGGTTCGGAGGATTCGGAAATCCGAATCCTTTTTGCTGGCCGCCCCGGTTGCCACCCGAGAGCGGGAGAGCTAACTCAAAATACGGGACACAATGTAAAACGTGCGATCACGATTGTTTCTCCAGCATCCGTTCGGTGGCGACGTGGGTTGCCAATTTCGAGAGCATCGTTTCTCGCGTTCCGCAATGCTAACCGGATTGGTCAATATTTTTGCCCCACACAGGACCGAACGGAGCGGCGAGTGGCCATCGGTTCGGCTACTCGAAGCCCGACCAGCGGCGCTGGTCGAAGGCGCATCAGAGCTGTGCGGGCAAGCACCAGTCACCGATCGCGATCAGCAGCAACCGGGCGTTACCGCTCTACATGCCGGCCATCGAGCTGGTCGGCTACAATAACCTTCTGCCGGGGCCGATCACCGTACACAACAATGGTCATTCCGGTGAGTACGAGGCGGGGCTGTAGCACGGATTGCGCCTCCTATAACGCGATCCCGCCCGTTGCAGTGTCCCTCGCGATTCCGAAAACGGATCCCGCCAAGGGTAAGCATCCCTACATCTTCGGGGGTAAGCTGCAGAACGAGTACGAGCTCGAAGGACTGCACTTCCACTGGGGCGACAAGAACAACCGCGGCTCGGAGCACGTGCTCAACGACGTCAGGTAGGTCGGGGCCGAAGATCCGAAGCCCTGAAGAGCCCAAGTCACCCGACTGTCTGTCCCGACCAGGTACCCGCTCGAGATGCACATCATCCACCGGAACCGGAAGTACAAGTCGGTGGCCGAGGCGCTCGGCTACTCGGACGGTCTTACGGTGCTGGGCTTTTTCTATCAGGTCACCGAGCAGGACAGCCCGGAGATTAACGGGCTCGTGCGCTCGTTCGGGCTGATCACCGACTACGACAAGGCCATCCAGCTGAACCACACGTTCACGCTCCAGTCGCTCATCGACGGCCTGGACACGACGCGGTTCTACACCTACAAGGGCTCCCTGACGACCCCGCCCTGCTCGGAGGCCGTCACGTGGGTCGTCTTCCCCGATCTGCTCGAGCTGTCCGTGCACCAGATGAAGCGCTTCCGTACGGTAAGTCCGACACGACCACAAACGCACCCGTAATTTAATCCCCTCCGCCCACGAAACCCTGCAGCTGGACACGGGGATTCACGGGTCACCGATGGTAGACAACTATCGGTCGTTGCAACCGATCGGCAACCGGCGGGTGTTTGTGCGCAAGGTCAACGCCCGCTACACGGCGCTCGAGGCGCTCGACGAGGGCCACACCCACAGCAAGTGGGACTGGGTGTACTGAGGACCCTACAGGACCTTCCGTCGTTCGCAGCACCAACTCCCGACGGAACGGGAAACGAAAAGAACGAACAAAACAAAATGTGGCATAGGTTGTGCCATTTTTCTTAGATTTAATCAGTGCATGTGCTTCATTCGTTTAAGACTATAGAGTAACGCCGTTTGACCGTAGTGCGAAACACTGTTGTAAACCGTAAATATAACGTAACCGACCGGGGTTCATTCAGTTCGTTCAGCATCGCATTTTGCTTATCATTTTCGGGCGATCGGGCGACTTGGTCAACACCATCCGCTTTCGTGGACGCTTCCGGCTCGGTTTCGGCGGCGTCGGCTCCGCCATATTGCCAACCACACTCAGATTGTAATACTTGTACATTTCCGGTTTCGATTCCTGCGGCGCTTCGGAAGCAGCACCATCGTCCGCACGGGCTAACATTCTATCGACGATGGCTGACTCTTCCGCCGGATCGTTGACCAACTCGATAACAACTGGATCCTCGGTCAACTCCGGCTTCGGTAACCGATTCGGCACACGTTCGGTACGTTCGTTGCTGTCGGCCGGAACGACACAATAGTACTCAGAATACGGTTTGGTGCCAAAGCTCTTCCTAATGTACACAAAGTTTGACATCGCTCCCCGAAGCATCCAAGATGGCACCAAGTCGCCCTCGAGCAGCCGTTGCTCGGCTTCGGTGTCGATTGCTTCACGCAGCACACACTCGCGGAATTTCATGTTCTCTGGAACCTCGGCAGGGTTGCCGGGGGTGGGTTGAGTGGCCGGTTCCTGCACCAACCCTTCCGGAACCAGTTCCGGTGGCACCGCTACTTCCTTTACTTCTTGAAACATCCGATGCGGCAACAAGTTGTCCTCTGGCACTCCGTTGTGGATTGCTTCATGCAGTACAAAGTCTTTAAGTTCGAGTGTCTGGTTGATTCCGGAAGCGTTCAAGAAGTTTGGTGGGACCAGCAGTGGCACCGTCACTTCCTCTACTCCTCCGTTCTCCTCCTCTTCTGCTGGAAAGATCCAATCTAGCATCAAATTGCCCTCCAGTAGCCCGTTGTTGATTGCTTCACGCAGTACAAGATCGGTATGTTCGGTTGGTTCCCCCAGTACCAGTAGTGGCATCGCTTCTTCTTCATCCTGTTCCATTGCTACCATGGATTCAGGCAAAGGGCCGTCCTCCATTGGGACCGCTTCCGGTTCCCAATTATAACAGTACAAAGGCTCATTCATCGCCACCGAATTTTCCAATGAAACATTTAACGAGTCCCATTCGGTGAAGCTGCTTGCGACATTGCTGATAGAAAGAGAATAAAACTTGTGCAGTCCACGTCGAATCCACGGAACACCACGGAAGCACAAACAAACCTGCCCGGTTGCGCGAAAAGCTGGTTCGTCGCGGAACCCGAGTCGACAATGTCGTTGGCCAGGAGCATTGCTTCATCCATTTTGGCACGCGTGAGCACACAAATTAACTGTGACGCAATGGTGGACCTTCACCGACTTGATCGTCCTAACACTAATTTGACAGACGGGAAAAGGCTTATCGCGCAGCATGAAACGCACACTATGCAGCCAGAGGGGTGACAGAAAGGGACGGCACCAGAGAGGGCGTTTCGTTTGCACACAGGGCGCAATACCCTTGCAATACAGTTTGCACAGTAGTTCTTACGTGGTGTTAAGTAAACACAATGGAAGCTGCATCTGTAGAAAGAGGGAATAAGCTCCGAGCCGTAAATTCTGATTTGGTTAAAAAACCATTAAAGATACAAAGAGCAATCTTTGCATCACGAACACAACCGCATCGTGGATGCTGTCAATATCTGAATGAAAAAATTCTCGTAAAAAATGACAGCATAAGAACACAACAGACCTAGAGGTTAGGTTGTGCTTTATTTGTCGCTAATTGGTTAATTGGTTAGAATCGCTTATTGAAACCCCCAAAATATCGCAATGTGTGGTGGAGAGAAAAAATAGCATGCAGTGAATGTCCTACTGTAGATTCAACGATACGGTGAGTCCAATATAATTGCAACATATGAACCAAATGCAATGGAGTGGTCGTTCAAAGTGTTACAGGATAAGTGTTTTAGCTGACAAGTTGAGTACAAGTAATTTAGTGTGATACTTTAACCATGAAGAAACTTTGTTATGGTGCTAAAGTGCGTAAACCGTATGCATAAAAAGTTCCGACGAAAGGACGGACAGAAAGTGTCGAATAGCGTCGAGCAATCCAATGGATGTGGTAACGTGATTCGATCCCAAATCAATCAAATGGGTTGCTAGATCCGAAACAGACGCAGGAAAACATAACAGACGGCTCTAGAAGTCGATGGAAAAATCTGCCAATAACGCAACTTGAAGATCCGGCGCACTTTTTGTTGGGGTCTTCTGAAGAAATTTATTGTTTAGGTGCTCCAACATAGATTATGATTGCCTTCCGGATGCCGTCACGTTGCCTAACGCGCAGAAATCCGCAGTGCTTGAAACTAATGTCTGTTGTTGCTTGTACTTACAGCTAGGTACGATCTTTTTTGTTTGCTAGCTCCCGGCTCTATTGCATCATGGCGACGCCGGCGGCTCGCGATTACACTTGCGGCGAGTTGCCCATCCAACCGTCCGGGCGCGTGCAAGGAGCCCCAGAGCCGCAGACCATTTTACCGGACCGGCCATGCCGCGTCTCTATCGTTTATCCTTCCTGCGGCAGCGAGCAGTCACCATTAAGCTTCGTCACTTCCATTTTTGCGGCCCTAACCTACTCGCGCCACGGGCAGGCCGCCCTAATGGAGTTATGCAAGTTTATGCTGGGGGTACAATACAAAAAATGAACCCCGTGGTCGACGTCATGGCTAGTTACTGCCGCGCCTTGAAGTCGTATGTGCGATTTCGAAACCCGATTGCTCTAAAGCATGAAATGCTTATCGTCAAACAGCCCACGGTGAGCCCATGTGTTTTGTGGTTCCCTAAATGGTGGCTTCCAAATAAAGCAAAAGGTCACCAAACACCACCGAGGGGCGAGTGTACTTTTTCTATCTCCAGTTTACATAATTGTCATTCGAGCGGAGTCGAACAGCAAAAAATTATGATTCCGATACTAGAGAGGAGCTTCTCTTTGATGGCGCTGGAAATTAAGATCCTCACGGACGCGTTAAAAGATAAACCAACAAGCTGGCAACGTTTTGAGCAGCATAATGGCCACATATGCACTCCGCGAAACATCAACCTACATTCCAAGCACAGCCACACTTTATGGGCAGCAAAGATTTACGTCCACACTGACACTGACCGATCGTTAAGAACAGAGAGTGAGCCACCCGGCGAAAACCCGTCACGAAAGTGAAGCCGACCAAAGTCGAAGCGCACGGAACGTGCGTTGAATGCGCATTCGCCATTAGCCGCGTGTGGTTTCGCGAACAGATTTAAACCGCACAGCACCGACGTCAATGACTGCATATTCTTGACCCATAAACGGGCGCATTCGCGCAGTGTGGAGCGTTGTTGGGAGCGCTGGGAAACAACCGATCGGTTTCGGGGTACGGTTTGGTAAAAATCTCCACGCCCTGACCTTCTTTTCGGTGCGAAAAGCTTCGTGAAGCATTCGATGGACGACGGTGGCGTGTTGCACCGGAGCAAACAGTCGGGCGATCTCAAACCACAGGCACGGTTTTGCGATTTTTACGAAGGTGCGCACGTAATTGGGGTCGTTATGGCCGTTACGGTGTGCGCAGGGTGTTGCTGTGACTGATGGACTGATGGTTGCCTCTATTGTACAACGCGGCGCCACGCAGGGTTGGGGGGGTCTATCCTGGGCGATCGCGAATCAATCGGCGGATCGCTGTCTGCCTGTCGGAATCGACACGAATCGCTTGCCGACTTTTATCATACCCCTCTTTAGCCAATTGTATAAGCCTTAATTGAATAATGTGCCCGAGGCTGCCGGCAAGCTTTTACGGCACCAATGATCGAATTCCACGAGCTTTGGGCGCAGAAATTCGACCGCGGGAGGTGATAAGCAAGTGTCATTGCTTTTGCGTAACATGTGCCGAATTTCATGTAACTGCACTCGCAAAGTAACTGCGCCAAAAGGGGGCAACTCTAGTGGGAGGAATCTAGTGAGGGGAACAGTAAACGCATACATATTACATTGAACAAATGTTGTACCAAATTCCAAAGCAATTGTTTTACCAAATTCCAACCAATAAGCTCGTAACTAATCGAAAGAATGGTGAATAAAATAGCCTCTCGAGTAGCTCGTTAACTGCCGATTAGCCATGCTTTGCTAGTGTCTTAGGATCGTTTGCTGCCCATTCATCATCTCAGCTGGCGACAACAACCCGTTCCCCGAGCGACGGAAACCTTCGCCGAAGCCAAGGTAATTTACTTTCAACGGGTCGCCTTCGGTAGCAGAAATACGAGGGTTTCTTAGTAATTAACCCTGCAGCTGACACTACTGGCGACTATGGCCAGTAGTGGCCATAGTAACTAGCAGGCAACGCCGAAGCAAATACGGACCTGTGTGGCTCGAGTCCGATGAAAGGACAGCCGGTTTTTAAAGCAAAGACAGTCACTTTGCTGCAAAGGCGGGCTTCCTTACGGGCTGATGAATGATCAGAAACCTGCGCTGAAACTCTCGCACGTTGCCTGTTTTAAATGAACACACACTCGACATTGATCAATCTCTCAAAGACTGACAATAAAAAAATCCTTCACTCACCTACGATATTCCAAATTATTAATTGATCACCTCGAAAAGATGCCACGATAATACAATGTTGAATGCATGAATTATGCATTAGGTGGGGTTTCGTATCGACGGTCAAGCGTCACGTTGATTGCACTAAACTTTACGGTTGATCGGAGAGAAGTAGAAAGCTCTATTGCTTATTCTTGATTTTTCACGACGATCGGTGTCGTTTTTGCAAGATGCGCAACAGTTTCGAGAAATCTTTCACCGCCGGGCGGGTTGTAAGTTACGGAAAATGAATAATGTATACTTTCACCACTCCACTGGTGAAGTTGTGCTATCGATAAAAGTAAAAGGAAGAAAATATTTGGCACACGGAAAACTTAAGAGTGAAACAACACGCCAACAAAAACAAAACCCAAGACATGACTACTCACATGGCGGCACTGGAATCGACGTGAACAGCTGACCTCGGGCGATTGCAACGGCCGGCCGGAGTTTAAAATGGAGTCAAATTTCGATTTCTTCCCAGCGATGCCCGGTGGTCGACTTCTTGGCACGGTAAGATGGATGGGCCACCGTAAGCAAAAGGAAAGGAAACAGAACCAAACCTTGTGGAGCCTAGAGGCTACAGCATCCGATCGCAATTAATGGTGTGATGCTTGATGCTGCCGAACGATCAACGTCGTACGGCCGGTGGTAGGCTTCCCGTTCCGTTCATTGCTTGCGGCCTTTGTGGCCGCTGTGGCACTTCGGAACACAAACGAAAGTTGGTCGAAAATTATCACTTCACTTTCACGCTATCCACACATACACATACGCACACTGGCCGCAGGAGGTGCCGAATTAATGGACGCGAGCGAGCGCGTGCGACCGCCGTTTTCGTCGTTGTTGGATGTCGGCGGCGCACAAAAGCACAAATCACTGGGTCAGGAAACTTTCTGCTGCTGAATCACTCCTGCGGGGCGCTCCAATTCTCGGTAAATCCCAGGAAATCCTGGACGGTTAATAATCCGATTTAGTCACCACGGCCTAACCAAACACGTAACCGATTGGGCGAGGGCACTCTGCACGATGATCACCATTGCGAAACTCGTCGGCGATTGCGAGATCCCACTTTAACCGGTCTAACGCAGCATTGCACGCACGTGTCACGAACCGCACTATCGGCCGCTGAATTACCGGAACCGATCGCACCGCCGTACGGCCGCCGGACACATGACAACTTTCTCCGGCGCGCGTGGTATTTGTTTTCTATTTACAGGTGGCGTTTAGCACGCTGGTTTCGGTACTTTACGAGCGGCGATCGTTTCACTGGGGCAACCGGAAATCGATGCTTACCGATCAAATCAATCAACGTCCAGTGCGCGTCCGGCGAAAGGCAAATTGCTGACGGATCGAATGCGGAGCGCGCGAGCTGCGCGGAGGTCTAACACAAACTGAAAACTGATCCGCTGGATCCGCTGCCGAGCCCACGATCGTACCATTTCACTCGTCGCCCCCACTCCGGGCGTCTTGCGGGGTTGTTTGCTGTGGCAAGTGCAACCCCCAGCACGTCTCTCTCTCTCTCCCTCTTTCTCTCGGGCACGCGCGTTCGTATTGTTTTATGTTGGGGGCAGTGGTTGCATCGTCATGTCGGTTGTGTTATGCCATGTTTGGATTGCGGCGAGAACAAAAAGGAAAACTGTTAAGAACGGGAAAATCTCCAACCTAGCGCCACAAGCAATAAAGAGAAGCCAGTTCTACGAACTCTAAAACGATTGGTCCAAACTGTAGAGCATGATCGATCGAAGCGTCTTAAAGATCCTGATGCACACAGCCCACGAACCAAGGGCTGCAAATCTGGCTGGAGTTCCTGCTCACAGGACGGTGCAAACCCCGACGATCCCAACAAACCCCAAGTAGTTACATTTTCGATAGCTGCAGTGCATGTGTATGGCCCCTTCTGCCCACAGAAGCTATGCATATTCATAGTATTGAGGGGCAACGGCAGAACTTGATGTTTTGGAATATTTTGGACCGATAAGAATATTTAATTTGGAGGATATGATTTGTAAACTTTGTGTAGTTAGGTTGTCAAAGAAGTACACAGTGTTCTCGTTGTTATCAGAATCTTTCGAGGAAACCTAGGGTAATAAGACATTCAAGCGTAGTTGGATGTTTAAGTGAATAGTGCAATAAGGTGATTGTTTTTATCATTTCCCTTACGTATATTATTACTTGTTAGATATTATAGTTACTATATTATTATAGATATAATAATATAGTAGATTGAGTAAAAAACCGCAAACCAGAATTCTGATGTACGGCGATTGCATACTTTTAGGCGTCACAATTTAAACTCACCACTGAAACGATGAAAGCGCTTTCGTCGAATATTTCAATGAACGTGACTGTTTACGTTTCAAATCAGGCCAAATTGTAGGCAACTAAAAGCAAATTAATTATTAGAAATTAGAAATCAATAAAAACCCAAAGTGTAAAATTCACTCGAATCAATCTGTCGATAGCTAATGATAAATTAATGATGCGAAAAAAGTTGTCGTGTCTAGTCTTTCGCCCTGCACTGTATGGATAACACAAAGGCGATCGTTCTGATAGCGTGTTTTTGGCAGTTCCATTATCAGTTCATCGAAGAGTACCGTTGCCGCAGAACGTTCGGCCTCTCCATCTTGCGTTCGGTTTTTGCATTATCATTTCACGCCAACCCAGAAAAGGCCGCTCCGCCCGCAATTCGGAAATGATTGCTTCGTTTTAAAAAAAAGGAATTAAAATAATGTTACCTCGCACGATGAACTGTGCATCGCTGTGCGTTATGCCCGGTTCCATGTGTCTCCTCGTGCTCGTAAGCTGCGTTGTGGTAATAACCTAAAAAGTGTGTGCCTCTCTTCCCGGCCCGATGCTCTAACCATGTGCTTTCGATTCTACACAGTTGGCAGACAGCGGCCGTGGAGCTGAAATCGCACCCGTAACGAGCGACAAACCACATCACACTGGGACTACGCCGGACCCCGCTTCACAGCTTGGTCCGGCAACGTTTCCTCCTCCCGCAGTCGATGGAAACTCGAGTACCGACGCGGTGATTCCGTCGGTGCGACCACCTTCCGCTTACGAACTGCGCCGGCAGCAGCTGCTAGAAGATCCGGACAGCTTCAGCGAGAACGATCTGCAGCCCATCCGGGAGACGCACGTTAACGTGCTACACGAAGCGATCGACGCGAAGCTAATCGACCAGAGCTTCATTCGGACGCTGGCTGCCGTGTCGGAACCACCGAAGGTGCACGATGCCAAACGGGACACGCTGACCATTCGGTCGATTGTCGAGGATCTGAACTTTACGATCGGCGAGCAGGTGGGGCAATGGAAAACGATAAGCCCGAAGAACGCCAAACGGCACGTGGTCGTTGGCTTAACGGAGACCAGCTTGCTGGTGGTGGAGGAGCAGCCCGATGGTGGAGTGTACAGCGTGAAACAGGAGCTGGTGCTAGAGTCTCCCCCGATCGCGTTCGAGGTGTTGACCCTGTGGGACACGGAACAGGCGTCCGCGGTCGGCTGTGTCGTGGTATCGATGGGCAACTTTCTCGTGTGGTACACGATGCGAGAGGCAGACGGCCATCAGCTGGCGGAGGAATGGCGCTGGCCACTGCACAAAACCATCACCCAGATTAAGTTCTTTCGCCAGCAGGACGTCGATGCGCTGCTGCTGATCGGGCGCCATCCGAACCGCGACGAGTCCGTCTCGGCCACGGTGTACGAGTTTTCGTTCAACGCGCGGCAGTTCTGGCTGATGCAGAAGCACGGTCTGGCCTGGCCGTGCCCTTCCGTTGGGCTGGTGGTGGCCGGCGAGGAGTATCTGGTAGCGTTTCCGCAGAATTCAACCGTCGAAATCTACACCTTCCGGGTGGGGGACCAGAACCGGCGCCGGTTCACTTTGGTCGGGAACTACACCTCGGAGGAACTGCGCTCGGTGTACGCGTTCCAGATCGGGCGCTACTCGTACATCGCCATCAGCGGGAAGTCGCCGGCCGTGTTGCGCTACAAACAGGGCAAGTTTTACGCACAAAAGATACCCACCGAGTCGCTCGAGATCGTGGAGGCCTTCTTTGAAATACCGGCGCGCACATTCCGGGACGACATGATCCTGCTGGTGCAACACCGGATGATCTTCGACACGCACGAGGTGCAGCGCCTGGAGGCGCTCGTCTGGAACGGCGTGTCGTTCGATTTGGCCACCAACATTCCGTGCATGGTGGAGAACGAAATCATCGACCACGAGGCGAGCTGCATGCTTGATCCCGACCGGAGCGACGGGCTGTTCGGGGCGACGATCGTCCAACGGGGTAAAGCCATCTCGATTATCGTACCGCGACACCAGGCGCACGCCAGCCTGTACCATCTCACGATCGAGCTCCTCTCCGGCGAGCACCCGATCCTGATGAAGATCCAGGAGATCAAGGAAACGATGGAAGCGTTCACGAAGATTATCGACCACCAGAACGCGGTCATCGAACAGACAGAATCGTTCGTCGCAATGATGGAAAGTGATCCGGTGGTTCTCAAGCGGCAACAGCTACGAACGGTGGAAACGCCCCACGTTCGGTTTGCCGATGGGTACGACCTGTCCGCGACGACGCTCACGATCGGTCACAATACCTGGCGCGAGGCAGATTTGACGGTCGATTTGGGGGCCACCGTGAAAATGGTGCAGCAGATCGAAACAAGTGTGGACGCGATGCTGGCCGAGCTCAAGTATAGCGTACGGCGAGACGCACGATCGCACGATCTGCCCATCAACGGCACCGTAGAGGTGCAGGGCAAGCTGTACGTTGACGGAGCACTCCATGCGGACGATATGTACATCCAGCGATTCGAGCAGCCCCAGGAGAGCGGTCACGCACGATTTATTCGGGACGCCGATGAGCCACCTCTGAAGGAACTCCATCTGAAGGAACTGTCGGTGGAGCAGCTCTACTTTGACTACTTCAACGGTGTGCCGGCCACGGACCTGGTGTATAACGTCGACGGAAAGGTCCAACTCGACGGCGAGCTGGTGGTGGTCGGTGACCTCTACACGAACAACGTGATCCTTCCGGACGGTGGTACGGTCAACGGGATGGACCTGAGCGAGACGCTGGTTTATTTTAACTGCAAAAATAGAAGATGGAAAAATTTAACATTCGAATCGCTCGAGGTGGTCGACGATATACACGTCGCGGAGAGCATTAATGGTGCGCACATCGATTTGAAGCAGGCAGAATCGTCACTCAGAAGTGCGGTCGATGAGCACGTGCGGGTGCTGCGCACGAAAAGCCTCGACATCGAGGGTGACCTCACGTTCGAACGCATCAACGGCATCCCGTGGCAAGCGTTCCTCGATGGGCTCATCTTCAAAAACACCCCATTGCGGTTGCGCCAACTATACGTGCAAGGGGTAAGCGATCGATGGCTGGACGATGCTGTGAACTATGCTAAGCTTAACTTATAATCTGTTTTTATCTCAGAATGTAACCTTCGGGAGTGACGCTACCGTACAGTTCCTAAATGGGCTACGCTTCCCGGACGACTACATACTAACGGAGGGCCGTCGGGAAACGATCGTTACTGGTCAGAAGTGGTTCAAAGGACCTCTGAGTAAGTGGAATCCAACTGTGGCCTGTTTGGTCGTGCTTATGGCTCTGTGCTTTCTCTTCCCACCCAGCGATGGATGCGGTTGATATCGATGGTTTCGTGAACGGCATCAATCCGTTCGATTTCATTACGCTCTACGAGGACCAGTACATTCCGGGCAACGTGGCGTTCGAGTCGCTAGAAGTGGAGGAATCTCTCGACGTGCGTGGTACGGTGCGGGGAAAACACATGGACCAGTTCCTAGACAACCCATCGTTGGTGCAAACGAAAACACTCGAAGCATCGTGCGAGTTCAACGAACTCGTTGTTAATGGGCCAATCTACATAGACGAGCTTAATGGGTACGATTTGGATGACTTCCTGCAGAACGTGGTCTACGACGACGAGCCGTACGTCGAGATAAACGCATCGAAGCACTACCGAAACCTGCGGTTCATCGAGCCGATACGCGTCGACTCCAACATGCTGGGCGAGATCCATCTGGACGAGTTGCTCACGAAAAGCACCGACCAGACGCTCAATATTAGCATGATCGTAGGGAACGTGTTTTTCAACCGGGTACAGGCGGATGGTCTATTCGGGGGCAACAACGTGACCGACTGGGATACGAATTCGATCAAGGTATTTGGCGATCAGCACACGGAAGCGACGTTGGAGTTTTGCTCGGATTACTCCTTGCTATATGCAAAGCAGCTAGACATTGTTGGCAGCCTGAACGGTGTACCAGCCAGTGGGTTCTACGATATCGATGAAGAGGTGGTCATCAAGGATCAATCCGTTCATGTGGGGGAGCTGTACAGTAACAGCATGAAGCTGACGTACAGTTCTGTCAACGGCAAAGCGAAGATGTTGAACGGCGTTCACTTGCCAACGTTCGACGCAAACCGATTCAGCCTGAGTAAGTCACAGCACTTTAACCACGACGTTTACATTGACACGCTCTACGTGAGTAAGTCACTGTCCGCGTACTACCTCAACGGGTACGATCTATCGCGGCTTCAGGAAAACGTCGAGGCGTATCTGAACGATGACTTCATGCTCGGCGGACGGCACATGATTGATACAATTCACATCGACGGAGATTTAGAGATCGGTACACTGAACGGGATTGACTTTGCCCACTTCCTGGACAACGTCATTTGGCTGGATCGACCGAACGCAGTGCCAGGCTTGCTGGAGTTCGAACAGCCGTTGACCGTAAACGGCGACCTGATCCTCGAGGGCAGGCTAAACAAGATACCTTTCAACGATTTTCTCGCGGACGTAGTGTACAAGAGTGACGGCGTGATCGAGTTCGCGGGCCCGAAACTGTTCACGCACGGATTCGACGTAAGAGGTAACCTTAACGCGTCCACCATCAACAACGCGCCGGTAACGGATTTCGTCCTTAAGAATGATGCTGTGTCCCTCACCGGTGACGCCGTTACGCTGGGAAGAGTGTACGTAAAGGAGCTGATCGTGAGCGACACGATCAACGGGAAGTCGTTCGAACCGGTGCAAAAGTACTACGCGTACGACAACCAAACCGATACGCACATCGTCAAGGGAGACCTGTACCTGGGCGGATTCCAAATGATCCACCACCTGGAGGCGCTCGGTGGCTGGAACGAGTTGACCAATGTGTCGCAGAAACTGGCGTCGCTTATACGCACCGATCAGGACTATCACTTCAAGGGGCGCTACGCTTTCAACAATGAGGTCCACTTTAAATACGGATTCACAGTCGACTTTCTGAACGGGTACAATGTGTCCAATGTGCACAACGAAATTGTGTACTACGACCAGCGGGAACCGATCGTGTTCGGCAAGGAAGCCAACTTCCTCGGGAAGGTTCGGGCCGAACAAGTCCACGTTCAAGGTGACCTTATTGGGAAAGATCTGCAGGGCATCGATCCGGATGAGTTTGCTAAGCGAACTCTTCTGACAAACAGAGATTACGAAATTCTAGGTAAATTCTGGCAACTGCCTGTCGTTACGAAAGCCAATCGTTATACGTAACCGTAACCGGTGTTTTTTTTGTTTTATAGAAAAAGTCGTCTTCGAACCGGGTGCCTTCAGTTGCGACAACCTGAACGCAACGTATATCAACGGTTTGCCGACGAAGGATCTCATCACTCTGCACACGGAACAAACGATAGAGCATTCGGTTTACGTTCGAGAAATTATTGTAAACCATCCACTGAGCGTCGCGGGACTCGTCAATGGAAGGGATCTTCGCACGGAACGCCAGAATACGGTGATGGTAATCATTCCTTTCTTATCTATCCCTATCTAGACCTTCAGTGCAAGTCCTTCTTTTCTTTTACGCGCAGCGATACGGCGATCAAGTTATTGAGGCTCCATCGGTGTTCAGCTTTGTACGTGTGCTGAACAATCTTACTCTTCCGGCGATCCTCAACGGTGTGCCGTATAGTGAACCGGTACAGCTGGCACCCGAAATGACCATATCTTCACCGATTAGCTTCTACCAGATCGCCACCGAGGAGGCGTACACTGAGGACACCATAGGAGGAATTCACTTTGACCAGTGGTACGATCAGTGCCTGTGGACCGACGGTCGCAAGCACCAGCACTACCTCGGCCAGATCCGCGCTCGAAAGGTCGTGTTTCGTAGTTCCATCATCGGGAACGGCACGATCAATGGGCATCCGATAAGCGTCATTGCACAGCGGCTTCGGTCGGAAAAGCAGCACGCGGAGAGTGCACTTTCGAAGCATCGGTCACAGTACCGTGCCGCGTGTCGCGAAACACAAACACTCATCAACGGTACCCAGCAAGGAACGTACTTCTTCAACTACTTCGTGCAGCGCCAAACCATCAACGAGCAGCGCGACATTCAATCGTTCTGGACCTTCGAACAGCACGGCAACCACTTCCTGGGGGTCAATTATGGGTGCGAAAGTAAATTCTTCCAGTGGAACCCACACGATCGGCTGTTTGTCGCCCTGTTCGAGACCGGCACGGGCCACATATTTGAGTGGCAAACGCTAACATCCGAGAATGAAGGCGACGGTAGCGGAAGCATCCATCTGATCACTCGGTCCACTCCGCACGACCAGGCGTGCACCGTCGGTGGACTTTCGCTCTGGAAGTTTAAGGGACTATCGCTGGAGTTGGTAAAGAACTTCCCCGACAAGGACGTTGACAGTTTGCTGGTCGATGCTGTCCGGGCCCGGGATCGGTTCTACGCACTGGAACGTACGACCGTCCAGGAGTACGATTTGCTGGGAAACGTGACCGATGAGTGGAATTTGTCGAAAATCTTTGAAACGGCAGCCTTTCTACCGAACAGTCTCAACATCGGACTGGCGCTTGCCGATGGCAAAAGGATCGCGGTGCTGGAACGTAATGAGTCCGCTCCTCCCATACGTCGGAAGCGATCGAACGAAGACCCTCAGGTGAATCTTGCTCTGTTTGCGTTGCCTTATAATATGTACGACCACATGCAGCGGAACCACACGAACCACCGGGTTGAAGATAACACCTACGGGGTGCAGCACGACAGTGACTTGCCAGAGGATGCACCCGTGCTCACGCAACCGGATCCACTGAACGAGATCGGATCGGTGCAGGAGAGTAACGAGACCATCATACAGACGCGCCAATCATCACCCGACGTTCGGGAGCCGACTTTGGCGACCGATCTGGAACCGCGGATAGCGAAGGAGGTGCCATTCGGGCGCATTAGGACAACGGAAAACCAGCACTTCCCTGATTCGGCCACCGGTGAGGTGTTGAGCTTTCAGGTGGGCCTTCGGGGCGAGCAGCGGCACACGCTGGTCGCGGTCACGCAGACCCTCCAGACCACCATCAAGGGCAAGCACGATTCGGTGCGGATCTATAGCGATATCCTGCAGGGCCACATTTACCAAATCATTCCGAGCTACCGGCCCGGCCAGCTGGCGGTGCTGGAGATCCGCGACGAGACGATCCTGGCGTTCCTGGAGCACGGCCAGAAGGTGCAGCTGTACACGTACCGCGGGCGGAAAGGATTCGTTCACTGGAACAGCTTCAACCTGGCGTCGGCCGGCGTGCAGATGGCGGCCGTGCGCCTACCGCAGGCACAGTTCTTCAAGTGTAAGCTACACTATCTGGCGATCGCACTGAGCAGCCGCGAGCTGGTGTTCCTGAAGGCCAAAACGCAGGGTGACTGTGGCATCAATCTGCAGCTGGACTGCGGAACCGGCGATTAGGTGCTAGATTTTGTTGTTTGAGGGCTCGGCTTACGTACAACGCAGAGCGTAAGTTGTATGCCACTTTGTTAGTGACTAAGTGTTATTTTTGTAGTTGCTTGTAAACGAATAAAACGGTATTTTGAACATGGTTTCAATGTTACGGCAAACCTTTATCATTAAATGTTTCAGCAACATTCGTAGAAAAGCTCCCCGACCAGAAATGCGTCCTAATGAGAACGGCTCGCAAAAAGCATGAATGCGCCAGACAGAATGCAATTTCCTGAAGGACATTGCCATCTTTTCCTTTGCTACCGGCCAGCAAAGCAATAAAGAGCTGCCATCTGCCCGTGTTCGTGTTTGCACAAACGATCCGAAGTGCAGAGGCGCACGTTTGGCGGCTCTCGGCAATGGCATCCTCCTGCCATCCTGCCTCTCGATTTCGGCTTTCGTCCTGCGGCAAGTGCCTATCGCTCCGAGCCGGCCCTTATCAGGGCGGCTGTCATTCAAACGGTAGCCCGAGGGCGATAAGCGCTTTTGCGATAGCCGACAAGGCCAGCCAACGCACGGTGCTTCCTGCTGCCGGCGATGTTCTCTGACGTTGGCCTCCGCCGAGAGAGCAGTTCGAGAGGGAGAGTGGCTCTGTAGCAGCCAGAAGTGACGACGGTGGCGTTAATGGTCCACGCGGGCACGTGAGAACGGATCCGTGAAGCGACTAGCCATCGCGGAACTGTCAGTTCTCTCGCGCGATTCGACCGAGATTGTGGCGCCCCGGAACGGTCCACTCGGCTTTCCGTTCGTTTGTGTTGTGTGTGCTCCGTGCAATGCGTAGAAAAGGACACTTCTTTCCGGGGCTGATGAAAAAACTGTGTCGTTCCGTGTAAATGTGCCAAGCGTTGGTTCACAACGGCTGCTAGTGGAGGTTTGTAAATAGTCTACGGTACATCCCCATTCAGGGATGCTTCATTCCACCACTCGATCCGAAGATGATGAGCCCAGACTCATCTTGGCCAAGCACGGCCAGTGAGAGGCTGCAACGAATGGGGGCTCCCATCCGTCAAGTGTTTGTGTTCTGCATGCCGAATGCCGTACTTTCTTCACGTATCCTTACCAACGAAGTATCCTTCGTCTGGCTCCCAGCGAACAAAACGGGAAGAACGGTGGATAATGATGATAAGCCGTGCTTTGCGCCGCTCAAGTGGTCCTGCACTGGTGCTTGGCAAAGGCCTAGCGTCGCTCGCATTCGATCCAGACGGAAAGCGATCGATAAATGGATGTGTCGCTTTTCGGTGCCGTGAATTCAGCGCCAGGGCCACAACAGCATTGTCAAGGCTGTCTGTCTGTCTGCCTTGCTGCCTGAAGGTTCCTGAAGGCGGCGAAGGACGGTGCACTAAATTACCATCCGGACACACCCGAAAAGCTCAGGCAGCGAGGCAGAGTAGGGGTGGAGCCGCCGGAGCGACTGCTGTGCGTGACTCTTTCGGTGGTTTGCGAGCGGGACTTCCGCCGGGAATAAAAATAGACACACCAGACGGATGTCGTGTGCTTTCGCTGCAGTAGTATTACATATCGGGCGAAACAAAAAAATTACCTCGGATTTAGGGCCTGCCATGGCCATTTGTTGGGGCGTGGTAGTGGTGTGGCAGTCCGTAGCAGCAGTCCGCCAGCAGTGCGCATGTTCCGGGTCCGTGGCAGGATTTGGTGCACGATGAGCTGCACTTGCCTATCCGAGAATGGCTTATCAAAATACCCACCGGCCAAGTGAGCAAAATAACCGAGAGAGAGAGCGCCGAACGTTTTTCGGTACCTGATGAGTAATGCACGACGGAGTTTGTTTATTATCACAAGAAGAAGAGTGTTTCGATAGCAAATATTTTAATTTGGACCACTTTGATGGGTAAAACTGATAAAACGCTTTCCACATTATTTTCATACAAAAACAAATGTATGTGCCAACCAGCAGGCGAGCTCGGGGTTTCGGATGTCTATAAAATTCGTACAAAGCCATCACAGGGGTTGACAAACTTTATCCCTATTTAACATAACTTGGCTAATCAAGACTACCAATTGATAAACAAATATGCCTTGAAATTTAAACGAAACAGTCTCACCTAAAGTTATTTGGTTCGAAAAGCGCATATTAGGCGTATATTTGGGGTGTGGCACAATGTTAGTGGAGTCATTGTGCTATACGAATTATCCACTATTTCAACAAACTAACCTAAGCAATCAATCGCAATCGCTAATCGCAATCAAATGTCCTTAAATTCCTCTGTCCCTCTACTATCCGTTGCTGAACATTTCTATTCCGACCGTTAACTGCATAACAGCCCAACGTAACAGCTGACCGGCAACCGGCCCTTCTCATTTTTGCATTTCAATGCAGAACGAAACTCATTTCACTCCCCAAACGCCAACAGCGTTCCCGATGGATTCCGTATGTCCGGTGGTGGCCGTGTTCTCCCCGCATATCCTTTCGGTCTCTGTTGGCATTAAACCGCCTCCGGCAAACCCTCGCCGATTTACACGGACACCTCTCCTCCGGTCGGTGCCGGTGGAAATGGAGAAAATTAAAAAGCGGTGGATCAACCCCTAACGCAGCCGGTGGCCAAGTCGAAGCCGGAGTTCCCTTCGCTACGCCGTGCCAGGGCAGTTTTCCTCCGGTCCGGTGCGTTATCCTTTTCGACGAGGGTGACAGAGCGAAAGGTCTTCGCTGCATCCAAGCGGGCCGGTGCTTCTCTTTCGCTCCCATTGCGTGGTTTTAATCCGAGAGAGTTTTTCCTTCAGAACAAATTCCATTCACCGCACTCTCTCACAGGGATTTTCTCTCTCGCTCTTTCTCTCGCTGACTTATTGAACGTGTGTTTGATGCAGAATGCACTTTATGTGGCCGCGTTCCGGTAACGCACCCCGCATCGGTAAAACGTGCGCCAGGGCGAGATGGAGAGTGTCAGAAAACTCACGAGAGAAAATTCGTGCGCAAGATAAAAGATTCCATCCTGGGAGAGCAACAGAGAACGATTGTGATAGAGAGAGAGCGAGAGAGCGTGCGATGGGACCGAAACAACGGTCACGACCACGCACAAGTTGTGAGTGAAACGAATCGCCAGACAGAGACAGCTCAAACCGCTGTTGGGAGTGTGAAAGAGAAACAGCGAGCCGATATGCTCACGGGACGCAGATGTATGCCATCCTAAGCCAACTGAGACCGGCCTCGTCAGTAGTAGATTTTCCTTCGCACGCGTTCGACGCGAACGGGAAAAGCGGTTTCCTTAGAGTTTTGTTTTGTGCGTGTCATTTGGAAGATATTCTATCCGAATCCTCGGAGCACCGTTAATCTTGAAAGTCTGTGGCGTTGAAGCTGCTTTCCGTGTTGACCGTGAACCATCAAAGAGATCTACAGAACATCGCAGTGAAAAAGGATCCATCAGGCACGGCTGCTTGGAAGGAGATTTAAAAGGTGAAGGATGGTTCCAAACAAGTTGACGTGACTGATCCACCGTTACAATCACCCCAAAAATGCTTCGATTTATAAATTCCAAAACGGTGGTATTGCACGGTGAGCTCGCCGAATGGTTAACGCTGCTACGGAGTATCTTTCCAGCGTTTCCCGTACGCACAGCAGTACGCATGCGACCGGCGGGCCCCCTTTTTTCAGTGGACTTCAGATGCAACGTGCCGTGCACGAGCCAAACGATGCGAAGACTCGTGCTGGAGAGGCACCCAACTGTGGCACCATTGCTCTTCTTCGATGCTCCCGAAGCCAATCCTCTAAACCTGGAGCGAGGCAGTAGAAGAGCAAAAAGAAACACACTAAATCGACAATATCATTCAAGTGTATCGCACAGGGGTGTGCCTGTGAGTCCTTATGCTGCTGCCATGCCATGGGGCACTTCTTCAACGGCAGTCGATCGATTGGTAGACTTCGAGAACCAGAAACACCATTCGAAATTGTATCGAATCCGGTGACCGTGACTCGGGAAGCGAATGGTACTCTCTACTCTGGCACTCTGCGGGCAGATTACGGGACCGCACAGATGGCCCCGGCCCGGGGTTGGTGGAAATTTGAAGCCAACACAACCCAACTAGGGTTAGGTTCCGAATTAGAGTGGCCGAATATTAAGAGCCTGTCATTCGGAGAGGGGTCAGGTTTGTTCAGGCAGCGCCTAGACGAGGCATTAGAGCGGTTCCACACTGTGGACTTGGTGTTTGTCCGGTCAGCTGACGGCCAGGGAACGCTGATTGGCGCGTGGAATCAAGAATTGGTACCCAGTCGGGATGGGTTTGCATGCAGGCGGAAGTACGTGAAAATTATGCAGGCGTTTCGGGCTTTTGCTAAACTCATAAACACACCCCATCGTTGGCCATCGAGTGGCAGCTGTGCAGCTGATTAGCAGCTTCCTCTCTAGCCAACACTCTTTTACTGTCTCACGCTCATAAACCCTCACCCAACGTAATTACCAGCGAAAGTGACGAACCGTCGTAACAGTGTTGCCGTACAATCAGAACTAATCTCATTAGGGAGTGACACAAAGCAATGAAAATTTATGTCAAGAGTCCCTGGTTTCGAAAAGGACGCCCGCCATTGCCCGCTGACCTTTGGTTTTTGGGAGGAAAAGCGTGGGTTAACCGGCACATTAGCTGTGGGTTAATTGCTGTAGATTCCACAGCCCGATATCGGTGGGACACACCCGCCTGGATATGCGGGACTTGGTATCAATCACTTTGCGTGACCGTTATGTTCACAGCGACAATAAAGTCCTGCTCTAAACGTTGCAAAGCGCCGCAGGAATCTGAATTGGTGACCATACTCCCTGATTCGTTTCGATACTACCCATCCACACGTCAACTTCAACACGTTTTGGACTTTCTTTACGTTTTCTGCAAAGACTGTAATTTAGTTAATTAACTTAGGAGGTTAGCAAACTACGCAGTAACTTTTCCAGCACTATTCCTCTGCTAATGCCAGCAGTACTCGGGGGTTTATTGCCAATAGTCGACAAACCTGTGAAGTCCACGCTCATGCTTACGATGGACCCATGCTGGGTGCTTGCGTTCCGGTGCCATTACTTAGCGACCGTAATTTATGGCGATTATTAGGACAACGCCGCTGTGTGCGAATGTCGAAATCGTTGAATTAATTACCCGCAGGGTCCCGGGCCAGCGGTTGTTGGCGATGTTCTCAGCTGGGCGGCGGCCACCAGTAGACTTCGGCGAGGGACACCCCGTACCGCACGAGGTTTCTTTCCACTCTTATCAGCGATTGGGTTGATCGATAGAATCGGTGGTAATCTGTTACCGACATCGCGGTGCATTTGTTGCGCAATATTTCCGACGACCGACGAACCAACGAGCCCCAACAATGGCTGACTCCGGCAGGGGGCACAACGTTTGCACGTCCTACTCCCAGGTGGTTCCCCGACGGACCACACCAGGCCACCTCCATCATCCATCTTCGGGTGTGCCCGGTGAGAATTGGAATGAACCGTGTTGAACCCACCGCACGTCTTGATTTCGTTCCGTGCGTCCGTCCGTCCGTAGGTTCGCTTCCTGTGGACTTTCACGGGTTCATTTATTTATTTACCTCTCGTGAAAACAGTTTTAGGTGATGCCCGATCGGTGCCCGGTATGCTCGCTGGGGCGCGGAAGCCATTCCGAGCGATGGGGAAAGAAAGGGCCGTCCCGGTACAGTTGTCCGTCTCAATTAGCCAACCGCTTCCTGCGGTCAATCCATTGCTCGAGCTGTGTCGCAAGGTCGAGTTCAAAAATAAACCTACTAAAAAGCATAGACGGACCCGGTGGAACAGTAGGTCGTAACCCACGAACGAAAACTGTTACCGGAATGGCTTCAAATTCCACACCGAAGAATGTCTGAACGACTGCCAATTTCCAATACCGAGGAGTTTGACCGGCCGCGAACCACATTTGACTGCCGCGTCCGGCAGCGCAGTTGGTAAAGCAATTACTTGGCCAAGCTGGGACCGAACAGGAAGCGTACCGAACCACGTGGTAGACCCGTTGCGCACAGACTCTCCGTCTTCTGTCGCGCGCCATCATCGGTATTGACCAAGCGCCAAACACTGGCTTTCGGCACCCTTCTCTGCGCCAATCCACCTAGGGTGATGGATGTGTTTATGTTACGATCCGCTGCGGGAGAATGGCGTCGCGTGCTGTGGAGGGTCATTATTGCAACCTTAAATTTCCCCCGGGAACCGGGACTGGCAGACTGTAATATTTCTAATATTAGAAGTATTAGCCGCACAAGGAGCACTGGACAACGGCTTCGCTGAAAAGTGGTTCCTATTGATTCCTAATGGTGAAGTGCACCACAACATTTTTACAACTTTGTTTCACAGACACCAGAACTGATACAGAGAGAGCCAGAAATGAATCACAACGCATCTCGGGGCCAGCCCGTCCGTCCGAGTTCGGAATCATCGTAACCGACCGTGGACGGTGCTTTTGTGGCTTGATTTACGCTCATTTTTATGGCCCGACCCATCCATTGGACTGGCCCGCCAACGAACGAAGGGGTTAAATTTCATTTGCCGCGACCCGTGAATCTCTGCTGGCTGGTCTGCTGGCCTTTGTGAACTACCTTTGAGACCGGAGCAGCAACATTGGTCTGGCCGACAACGTCGCGATTCTGGCTTCGAGCCGACTCTGAAGGCACAAGAACGACTGCAAAAGGCACACTGACTCGCCCGATGAACGCCGATACCGTTCTTATGCTAATTGTTTACCGGACAAAAATAGTCCCACCGAATGCACCGTTTTCTGCGTAGGAGCCAGACACCGCGCATCAGGGCGCGTCGTGGACGGCGTCGCCGTCCGCATCCGAAGGGCCTGTGCTGTCTGGCCGCTTCGCTGCAACAATAATGCAGCCACTTCTTTTCGACAGAGTCGTGCCCGAAAACCTCGACCACCTCGACCCTGGGCCAGGCCAGATCTCGAAGCACCGGGAGTTCTTCTCGGCGAGGCAGGACAACTGATACCTCGCTGCCGGCACACGAGGCATTGGGGCGACGCAAACCGGACCCCATAACATAACTGGATCAGCCCACATAGAAGGGGCGCACCGCCGGGGATCGCACGTGGGAGAAGCATCCCCGACCCGTGATTGTGTCGGACCGCTCACCTTCTGCGCCGTGTCGTGACTCGTGACACTCCACGAATCACACCACCACTCCAGAACCCAGGGAACGTTACCCGGAGACCGGGAGGATCCCTTCCCGAGATTTTATGCGCTTCAGCCGGGTGACCCCGCAGACACGGCCCATCATTCAATTGAGTGTAATTGAAAACGGAGTTACGTCCACGTCCGCGCTGAATCGCGCTGTTCAGTTCAAAGTCGGGTCGCAGCGGTTTGCGTACTACTCGTGCACGCAAGATCCGATCCGACACTTGGGATAGCGAAAGTTCGTCCTTGCCGCGATCTCGGCCACGATCGCGGCAACGATTGCCCGTCTGATGTGCGAAGTTAATTCTGTTTGTTGCTACCATTCCAGGGGTCTCCTGTGCCAAGGTTCCTGGGGGAGTTCGCGAGCAGCACCTACGATTGCGATCACGACAGCATCCCGAGAGGGAGAGCGAGAGAGAGAGAGAGAGTTTCTGAACCCCACGCAGCTCCGTCACAATCTGTGTTCTGTCGTGTTCCCGTGTGTATGTGTGGCGCGATGTATGTGCCCGTGTGTGGCCGTGTGACGATGCTCGTCCACGGCGAGAATCGATGAGAAGTTATCAGCTGCGGCCAGCACGGACCGCAGTTCGTTGGAGCGCGTCCAACCGCCAGCATCTAGCCCCAACGCGAGACGTGGTGAAGCGAGCAGCGCGAGAAGTGTGAAATGATGAAGGAAATTAAAAATATTAAAATTGATTATCCGGCAAGTGTGTTACAGGCCTCTGGTGGGCCGGCCGCCATCGAAAGTAGGCGAGGTGCAACAGTAATTTTAGGTTAGCAGTGTTTCGGCCTCTACTAGCCGACGTTTTACGCTAAATTTGGCGCGCTCAGGCGTCACTGAGTGGAGTGCCCTTCGCAGGAGATCGTCGCCGATCGTGGTGTGTGTTGCGTCACAAGGAGCTCCGTGTGTAAGGCGTTCCACAAGGGTGTCCAGTGTCTCTGGGCTGGGTCGCTGCGTTGTAACGTAGCTCTCTGCTGGGTGGAGACCTGTCCTGGTCCGGGTGTCGAATCACCGCGACGCGGCCACAGCTATCGGATATCGCGTTCCGCGCTCCGGGGAACACCTTGGACACCTAGAGCGCCCTGCGGCGGAAGTGTCGAGTGCGAGTGGACTGCGCGGGTAAGTTAACCAAATTTGATACGGATTGTTTGCGCCGCCACGACGCACGACGGTGAAATTCGATGGTTTCGGTTTTTACGGCCACGCGATGCGCCTTGATCTTGGGCGACTTGGACGGGGCCCCGGGGGCCGCCATGTCTAGTGTATGTAATCGAGGCCAGCCAGCGGCGGTGCCCAAAAGAAACTAATCGCAAATGGGCCTTCCGAGGAGAGGTTGATTACGCGCGGCGCGCGCGCGCGCTGCTGATGATGAAGAGTGATGGAATAGGGAATGGGGATTAGGAAAAGTAGCGAGGTGTGCGCGCGGGCCCGCAACATATCGAGACAACATTAGCGAAGAGAGTAGCGAAACAAAACTGATTTCTTGCGATTGCACCGGACAACGGCGCAGAGCCTCCTGTACACGCCGCAACCAAGTAGCGCTGATCCGGCGTCCATTTTTTCTCCTCACCGGATCTTCCGGGCACGCCGTCCGGGCGAGCTGTCTGGCCCCGTATGTGCTCGCAAAACATGAGCTAACCTATCGGTGTACATCATCAGTCTAGTGGCTAGTTTCTCCGTGCCCCAGCAAGTGCCAGCGGGAAAGAGAAAGTGATCTTTTTATAATCGAGACGGGTGAAGCGGGTGAAGATGATACATCACGTGGATGCCCTCAGCAAGTGCTCCCGTACCGGCGGGTGGTTTGCCACCGAAAATGGCAAACACATTTTGCTCCAATTTATTACCAACCGACCGATGCACCGGTGTAGCGAATTGCATTAGCCGGTCGCCCGGTTGGTGGTCGGCCGACCAATTACCGTGGAGGTAATTGAATAATAACGATCCAATGTTCAATAATAACTCTTTCGAGTTTCCTGCATCGGAGCCTCGAGTTTCTAGTGGTTCCGGGTGCAGTATTTGGCAAGAAAAACGCCAACTTTATTGTTGTGCTTAGAACGGCCGACGTAGGCTAGGAAGTGACTCAGCCCGTAGCGCGTAACTTACAAGTCAACGGTCACTGGCGGCTAAACATCAATAAAAACTAATCTTGCCATTTGCACTCACTAATTTAAAACCGTTCGTTTCATTAGCACGATTTTTTGTTTCAACGGTTTCAAATTTATTGCACCTGATTGAGCAAGTCCGCCGTATTGATGCAGTGCTGTTGTGCAGCTAGTCTTTCAACCGGCAACCGTACATTTTTCAGAACCGTTTGCGATCATCAGAACCATTTTTGTTGTAAACGATCGATAGCGATCGGTCATCGGTCGATAAATTCCGCCCGGCCAACATGTTAAGGGCACTATTTAAACTAATTTCAAACACGGTTGTGTTAAAGACGATTGCGTTGAGCTTACAAATAAGCGAAAAAGTGTTTTGGATAGTGTTCTTCGTCGAGAACAGTCGTTTGCCGGTGTTTGGCTGAGCTTGTCGTTGTGTTGAACGATGGTGATTGTTGTCGAATGTCTTCTGGCCGACAAAATTATAAGGAACGCCTTAAAACCTTAACAAAACCGAAACGTTAAAGAGTCAATCGTTGAAAACATTGAATGGCTTCTAAATCGAAATTGGCGAACAAATTTCGGTTTTGGAGGTCAGTCTCGGAAACCATCGAACGGTGTGTTGCAAATGCAAATCCTCCAACGCCTCGCCCGCGCAGCTATTCTAAACAAATCGTATTCTTTTACTTTGATCCGTTTTCTTGGAAAGCGGTTGCATAGAATGTAAACAATTTTCTCCCACATGGTCGCCGGTTTCGGCTTCGTTTTTCGAAAGACTTAGTCACTTTGCGAAAAAGGAAGACTTGCAAAGGCTGACCGGTCGTTACCGAGCAACACAAGCGCAGACGGACCATTAGCCGTGGCAGGCTATTGCTGTTTGGGGGAGCACGATTTTTGTTTCGCCTGTCACGAAGGTGATTAAGTTTTTCGGTTTCAAATACCAGCGCGGTGTGCTGTGCTGGTTGCATACCTGCTAGGCGCTTTCGGTTTCTCCGCAGTCGCTGCGGATCTGTTAATGATTTACGGGTTTACCGTGCGGGTTTGTTGGTTTCAGCCAAAACGGTGTTTGCCGAAGGGTGCTCTTTGCATATTGGGGGGAAAACTAATACGGTCTGCATTCATTTTTCATATGCATGAAGAGATTATTCACAGAGAGGGTTCGCACAGGGTTCGTTAGAGAAGTGTCGGGCAACAAACGTATGATAACGGGTTTTCAAATAAAGTCGTTTGGTTTGCGAAAGGGTCGTATTTCAGTTGGCAACGGCTATCGCAAAGAGCACAAAAGTCGTAATTTAAGGTTGTAATACCCGCAGCAGGTGGGTCGCTTTTGGGGATAAGGGTTCAAAGTATTTTCACATAAAACCAGACATAGTCAGACTCAGTGGTAAATGGTGGCGGAGAATTGTGCGCGGTTCGCAGTGCGAAGGGCCAGTGTGGTTTATTGTTTTTATGCGAAACGGTTTCTGTCTTGTGTATGTGTGTTGGCTTCATCGTTGCATCTCACCGATCAATTCCGTTTCCCAGATTCCAAAAGGCGGGTTTTGGGCGGTCTGATTCATTTATTTATTTATTCCCTCGCCGGCATGTTTACACCATCGTCCGACTGCAGACATTCAAATGGAGAGGCCCATTCAGCCGTAAGTGTAGCATCGGATAAGGAAACGATGGATGAGATGCCCTCCAACGTATCAACAATCGCCCGAAAAAGTGCACCAAAAAGTGGGTCGAGCGATGTTGTGTCCGCATTCACTTTGCGTGATCTCACTGGATCGCGGTCGGTGGGCTGTCGAGGATGAGATTTTTGTTGCGCATTTCGGGCGATTCAATGCGCGCTTCACTCGCCAAGCCAACGAAAACCCTTCCGTTCTTGGCGTCCCGATTTTTTTTTCTAGGTGAAGTAGCATCGCAAACCGGGACCACCGTTAAAGTGTTTGTTTACTTGGGTTTTGGGTTGAGTAAAATATAGCTTGTTTGAACAGATTGCACACCGAGAAAGAGAGAACGAGAGTGGTTTTTAGGAGGCAAACATAAAACCAAACCTCAAAGAGTGCTCCGGGAAATGCAAAATGGGGAAAATGGGAAAAATATCCCATCACATCAGAAGTAAACAACATTAGGATTAGGCAGTGTGCTATATCGTTTCATGTTCCACAGTGCCACAGTTTGGCCCCCTAATTTTGAGCCTTCGTTTTATGATCCCGTCGTCTCCCGGTGTTGTTGCCGGTTAGAACTTGTCTTACACACGGGATGGGCACGCGCCACACGTTAATGTATACGAGCAGCTGGACTTGGGACCCTTGGCCCAAGACACCCTAGCTCTGCTTTGGAAGGCTTCTCACAGTATCGAACAAATTGGATTACAATGCAATTGTGCCGGTACGAAGTGATGAGGATAGATGGCGGCACAACACATGTGGCTTGCGACCCCGATTCGGGGTCAATTTTCTGCTTCGTCAGACGGGGCTGCCAGGAAGCTACCCGAAAGGGATTGGAAAATAAATAAAGCCATTTTCCCTTGCGACTTGGCATGGACTAGATTATGTGTGCCGCCTTGTGGCGGTCATAAATAATTCGTAGAAGCGTGTAGCTTGACATAGTCTGTTGTCTGATGTTTTTGAATTAAGGTTGTACATTTGAATAATATTACGCAGTTTTCGCTCAACCACAGGCACATGGGATAGTTGCGTTCTACTTTTTTCATTGCTCTGTGGTTATCAACCCTTTTCGCATAGAAAAAGTCAAACGCAGTTCAAGTATGAAATGAAAAATGCCGTCCTTTCTGAACCATCCTTTTGCAATGCTGCGCAGCATAGATATGTTCATTCAGCACGGACCGGGCCCATCCTGGTGAGAGTCATTCACCTCTAGCACCGAACAATGCTTCGATGACAGAGGCAAAGGTAGAAAGGTTCATGAAACAGAAAGGGGCACCAGAGATCACCTCTAGCTGATAGAACACAATATGTTTGTTTTAGACCCCCTCTCTCTCGGCGCTCAACATGGCTTTTGGAACCGCCTGCAAGGCAACAATTTGCAACGAACATTATTCGGTGAAACATATACACCCGTTTACGGCCGGTGTTTGATTAATCTATTGCGCCTCTTTGCCTTACCTTCGCTGCGCTGTGCATGATTAGGGAGCGAAGGAGCAAACGTGTAAACGAAAGGGTATTCAATGGGCAATACATAATGGAGCGAAAACTGGCAACTGGAAAATAATAATGAAAACGGAGCGCAGAAAGTCGTTTGTGGCTGCGTAATTGTTTCGCACAGACGCGCGCCTTAACGTGCCAGACACATGTCGGTTCTAATATCGACCGAATGGTGTGGCCCAAGACAGATTGTTTTGCTTTCCGGTACCAAAGACTGCATCCGAACCGAACCGAACTGCAGCGTTGCTGTTCTTCCATCCACACGTGTGCCACGGGCCGAGCACGCCTCCCCAGAGCACGTGCTGTACACGGGATGAAAAGAGCTTCTTCTGGGGGCCACAGCCTGAAGGATAATTGTCGCAACCGGGAGTAGCCGTCGCCGGTTTTTATGCTTCACCGAAGCAGACAATTGCCCGCTCCTGCAGACGCTTCAAGGGCCGGGCCGCGTGGTGCGAAATGCTGCAACCCAGACGGGCCGAAAATGGTAATGGCTGCCGGAATGCTCGCCGAGTCCTTGATAATAATAAGCGTCGCGTGGAGTGGAGTCGGGAGCTGTTTCGCTTTATTACGGACTCCGCCGACGATGAAAGATACGCCACGGGACGCCAGTCGGTAGAGCCGCGCGAGAACTGCCTTCCACGTTTTCTGCTCCTCCGGCGATTCTCTGGTCGAGGCGGACGGCGGAACTCCGTTTTGTCATAATTCTTTTGCCACGGCTTACATCCGTTGACAAGATCTTCCGACATCCCGGGACGCCACTGTTAATCAACTAATTTGACAAACCTTATACGGTCGGCGGTGAGGCACCATGGACCAATGAAGTCGCGTTCCGTTTTCGCGATGCGGTAAAACGATCCACGGAACCATGGTTGAAATGAAAGAATAATAAAGTGCATCATGGCCGCGTTTATCGTAAAGTGATGCTTCCCTATCTTGATGTGGCCAGTGAAAATGTTGATACTTTTTACTTGCCGCACACGAACCATGCTGAGAAGATACTTTATACTATGATTTAATGAATTAATGATTCAAAATTGATGCGGCTTGATAAGTTGTTAAGGAAAATATTTGGAACTGGTGTCTTCTTACATGAAGCAAGCCATCCATATCTGTTACTTTCTCAAGATTTGTACAGAGTTATTTTATAAAACATTGCGACCTATTTTATTTAGCTAACCAAATTATTGCCATCATGTCAATCTTTTCGATTGCCAATATTTTCCCGAACGATCTGGCACCATCATTACAAGACCAAGATTAAAAATTTCAGCCTAATTGCTTATTGGGCCCCGTGCGATGCTTTGAAAGTGAGTTTCACAAGCCCTCGAGTGAACCCTTTCACCTCGACTTTGGCCATCGATGCAAAATTAGACGACACTCACATTCGCTCCGAAAACGCAATATCCCTAGAACCCCCGCGGTAGTGCCGTGACCGTGACACTTTCACCCGGTTTTCATGAGAAAGTTTTCGAATGAAACTATCGACGCGCGCCTTGCCCCGCTCGCGCTTCAGCAAGAAACGGAAATGGGATACCCACTTTGCCTCCAAGCCCCCAAAAAGTCGACCCCGAAATCCAGGGAATGCGCGGAACGCGTGAGTTATTTATGGGAGTGTATCGTTTCAAGGCACGTGCAATGTGCCGTGCCGCTGGTGACTTCGAAAACCTCGCCAGACCCGATGTCTTCCCATCGCAACCAGAGCTACGACGTCGCTGCTACGACGTGATCTTGGACAAATGGCCGCACGGACTACGATGAATGAGTGGATTCAATTCGATCGATCGATCGATCGAAATCATGAATGAATCAGAGAAATGGACCGGAGTTGAGACCAAGACCATGTAGCTGGATTTGTGTATCGATGTTCAATCCCTTCCACCGCGTGCTGGGGTCTGCTCATCAAATCAGCCAAGTGTTTCGTGGAAAACGCTTTCCTTCTGGCACTGTGGTGTGTGTGAAACGAATGGAAATATGTTTTCCCCGGCACACGCAATGATTCAGTGTCCCCGTCTACAGATGGCCCTCGTCAAGTCGCTGGGCTAATTTTAGCCATTCGAAGTGACTGGTTCGGGTTCGGGAGTTCTCCAGAAGATCCAGTTCCACGTCGCCCACTTCAGAAACTGTCGCCCGGTGCATGTGCGATTGGGAGCCGGAAAAATGAACCACAAAACTCTGGAAAAGCGATTCACAAAACGAAGCCGTGAAGTCGTCTGACGTTTGACTTCTGCCCTTCGTTCCATGTCAATCATTTTCCATCCATTAGGCCGTGCGCGTTTGGTGGCGGTCGTTAAACTGAAGACACGACAAAAATCGTGTAGTGCCATAAAAAAATGGTCCCAAGTCAAATGCGTTCCCTAATTTTAATGACGTCCCGCATATTTTGTCCCCCGACCAAAATGGGAAACGGAAAACTACCAGCACCTGCCGCCAGCCAGTATGTAACAGTTTGGTGACGATTTTGAAAAATATACGTCACCCATAAATCGTTCATCCGACGATTCTCGAGTGGCCCAGGGTGCCTGGATACCAGGACGGCTTATGATTTAACACATAAAAAGGGACACACACTTCGGATGAAGAAGTGTCGAAAAGGTTGTACCGAAATGTCAACAGCCTGGCGCTGCGTCCGCGGTCGTTGAAAATTGAATCCAAACATTAAAAACTCCGCAGCTCTCAAGAGCGGTTTCAAACGGTGACTGACCCCTGCTGGAAAAGTGGGAAATGAAATCGAGTCGGGTGTACCCGGTGCTAGTGGCCTTTGGTTCATTCAATAAATTTGCTTCAATGTCAAATAAAATTGCACTTACCTTATTACCTTACTTATTTGGATGCCAAACGTAGTGCGACTTCAGAGAGCAGAGTGTTTGCCTTGCGCCTGGATGGCTGTAGCTGCATTCATTTACCCTAAAATATTATAAAAACAAATCGCTTGTTATTATTCCACGTACTGATGTGCCTGTTGAGTGTGAGTAATAGTTTTCCAAACAACTCTCATCCCCAGGTTGGTAGGGTTCAAACCCCCGAGAGTGGTGCCAGAACTTTGGCCCTGAGGACGCACTCCGACGAGAGGCGCATTTAGAGTGCTGTTTTAATTTGTTCTCCCCATTTCGGGCCCACGCAACGCAGCCCACCCGAGATCGTGATAAAAAATGATTGTGGATAAAAAGTGTCACAACACCAGCATAAGTCTTTCCGTGGGTGACAGAGCAAATGCAGACGCCAACGACCGCCGGAACCGCGATCGTTTGCATGCCGGCAACCCATGTTTCCGCTCAGAATGCAACACGCCCGCCAGGTCACGCGCGCGCGCTCTCTCCGTTAGAACATCTTGGGGCTCTCTCTATGTTTTGACACTCTCTCCCTCTCTGTTAAGGGGGACTCCTACAGGCTCCATCTCTCGATCTTCTGCAGTGTCCCCTTTTTCTGTTGCTCTCTAGATGCTCCCCATTCTGGACAGAATGTTCGCTTGTTGCTTACTGTGAATCGCTCTCTTTCTCACACTTTCGCCTTCTCGCTGGAGGATGCTGTTTCCGAGAGATGCGTGACTTTCGGCGAACCGACACATTTCGGGACCCGCACTCGTCGTGCCACATTCGAATTCAGCGTGCCGGAGCGTGTCGTGAAATCGAAAATGAAAAACGAAAACACCAACCCAACGAAGATTAATCGAAGTAGCAGTGAACCGTGACGTGAGGTGATGAGAGTGCAATTAGCGAATGGTGCTGTGAATGTCAGCGTCAGCGGTGGCTACGTTTCATTGCAAAACCGGTACGCGCTGTGTTTCCCAGTGGCCAGTAGTATATTCTAGGTGGTGTGTTAGCGAGACTACTAGTCCCGACCGGTGCGACTTTATCGATTGTGTGAGTGTCGCGTTTTTAGTGTGAAAAATGGTGGAAAAATATTCTTACCAAAGATGGAAAAGCCCATTATGTTGAGTCATATCAATCGGTGAGCACGTTTTTCCCCCACGCCCGAAGAAATATGGTGAAGATTCACTCGCCGAACGACGAGACGAGCACGGGAGTCTACTGAGAGTGCAGAATGGCTCTGCAATCGACCGCCAGCGAACGTTTCCCAAGTGCCCCCCCGAGCGAAAGAACCGACGTCGGGAAAAGAAGAATCTTCGTCTGCAACGGCCCCGAGGGTGCTGTCATCGGTGCCCTATTGCGCATGCTGACCAAATCTGGAAATGTCAAATTCTAGTATTTACCTTCCAGCCAGCCCAGGTGCGTCTTTTGGCGGCGACCGATGATTCAGGTTTATGATTCGATTGTTGTTGGCAGCAATTGAATTTTGATCTTTGGCGGAATCTCTCGCCGGCTGGCTGCTTCTCCCAGCACCGCCGGTGGTTTAGGTGACACTTGTACGACATGCTGCCACGGAAGCGAACGTACCTTCTGATGGAGCGCAGCAGTTTCGTAACAGCTTGCCAACATTAAACCCTATCCCAGAGCCTGCTCCGTTCGGTTCATCATACCTTTATGCTGCCGCCTAACCTTTGTCCTTTGGGGCTGTGAAATAGTTGACAACTCGGACAGCTGTCATCCCGCCATTTTTTTGCTCTCTCAGGAATCTTCCCCAAATTCGTGCAATAAAAACACTTTGCACGAAATGGACCACCCCACGGGGGTACAGTGCTCCCGAGAGGTAAAGCTACATAAAACGCAAATTCATGCCACCCGGTGCTGGGTTTAATGTCATCATTCTGCACCACAAAATATGCTCACCGTGGGTGGCCACGAATCCGGACGGACACCGGCGTGTGATCCTCTGGGGGAAGGAGCTCTCGAGGGTTTACTCTTGATACGTGCGTGTTTTGAGAGAGATCGGGAACAAGAAGCCGGGAGGTACTTTCCGGTTGCGTCATTAGCACGATGTGCCACTCAAGTTATGGGGAGAAAGGTGGTAACATTATTTGTTGCTCTTTCCAAGCGGAGGACGCGCGCTGCAGGCGTTCGAAGGGATTATTAATCGTTGAGCTCTTTCTGTGTGCGGCATAAGAAGCTGGAGCTAGAAGAAGACCCAGCCCGGCTTGTCTCTGAGGCGTCTCCGATCTCAGGGTCTCAGAGAAGTGTTTACATAAAACGTGCACGGCCCAGGAGTTGCCAATCGGAGTGCGTGTCAATGAACGATTGGCCCAACTGATTCGCGAGTTGGCGTCAAGATGCGGGAAGCAAACGGTATCCAAAGAACAGGGCAACAGTGTTTCAGGATTTGGGTCCGTGCAAGAACCGGAACACGGCAGCGCAGTGCAGTGACAGTTTGCGCCACCATCCCAGGCCCTGGTGCTGCCATAAATCCTATGGTTTATTGATACGCCTACAGGGCAGGGCCGGGGCTGAGAACTTAATCTCGTTACTACGGAGACGAAGAAGCTGCCAAAGAATCGCACTCTCTCCACAGATGAACGATGCAGTCAGTGCGCCACTACCGTTACAGTAAACACGCAACGCACCCGTACTCGGTTGAACTCTTCGGGGTTGGTTTATTGCTTTAGGCCCGTTTCCGGGAGCCATCCCGGCGATTCAATAAATTGGCAAAAGAACTCGTGCATCGCGTCAGACGCGTCGCTGTCGAGAGCAGACGGTAACGAATCTGAATAGCGTCACGCATCGATTCAGGCTCAACGGAGCGTTTCGGTGATGCGGCCGGGCGGTGTCTTCTCGTTTCGTCAAAGTCGGACCCAGAAACGGTAGCTGGCGCCGCAATTGGTGCAATTTACAATTTATCATACCCAACGCAAACCCTGGCGGGGCGGCGCTGTGGTTGGGACCATGCCCAAGCGTGTATTTGATCTGAGATGATCAACTTCCTTTACACATTACGCCTTGGAAAACCTGCGTGAGATCGGTTTTATTGAAATTAATTGAACCCCCCAAAAATGTTCGATTCTGTGGATGACGGCTGACCTGCGGGTCCTATTGTTTCTAGGCAACATGCACTCATCATGATCCGTCCATGTTCGGGCGCGGCCCACCTACGTACGCTAATTTGCGTCACTTGCCCCCTTTGGTTAACCTGCGCCGCCATAGACCGACCGGCCACCGGAGATGTCGATGTAACCGGCCCGTTTTCTCGATGCATTTGCATTTTTATACCCTTCCATTGGGGTGTTACGCGTGGCCATCTGCAGCGGTAAAACAATAGCCATTTGCCAGACCCACGTGTGTGCGTTGAAATGTTGTACAATCAGCGCGCCCCCGGGGCGGCCCCCGTTTCACTAAGGCCATTTTAATAAATTTATGTTCCAATAGTTGGCCCGTTCCAGGGCTCGTGAGGCATCGGCACGCTGTGAGGGGTTTGATTGTAAATTGTGACCCGGTATCCCGGGTTTTGTAAATGTTGGCTGTTGGGTATCGTAAACGTGACGCGTTGGGCAATGTCAGCGTTTATCTCAGGAATTGACCAAAACTTTGAAGGCAGCGAGCTCCAGTACCGTGATCCTGCCCAACACAATTCCACGTTTACGTGGGTTCCACAATATTACATGTGACAATGCAACCATTTAAATATTTCGGTTCGGTGTCCGGTGCCTTCTGCGGCTGGACGACACGGGACGGACATTTTATCATTAGATCGCGTGAACAACTGACTCAATACAAACACAAAATGTACCCGTGATCGTCGAGATATGTTTGTTATGTTGTTTATGTTGCGTGTATTCAAATCAAAATGTCAAATTCCAGCATAGGTAACCATTTATTGCCGGTTGGTCTAAAATTGTTCACAATAGCAACGTACTGTGCCTTTAAGAACTTAGAAAGTATCGCGGCCAATTAAAGATTCAAGAATAGAAATTTAAATTTTTAGCCTAACACATTCGACGCTTCTCGAATCAAGAATTAACCAAAAGATACGTCGAATGCGTTCTGCAAATTGCGCTCGATTATTCTTCAAGACCGCTTGAGTTAGCACCGCAACCGACACAGTTGCTCTCGAAGCGATCACATCCCTGACAACTGGGACCTTCCGCCCGAACTCGACCTTTACCGCCGAAAACACGCCCCACTAAAAAAACCCCCAAAACCAGACATGGTAAACAATGTTTCTGTTTCATTAACGCCAAACAAATAGGATGTCCGCGTATGTGTTTGGTTCAGTTTTTCATCCCCATTTTTCCAACGTTTACGATGCCCACCACCGTGTTCTAGTACACAGGTTCGCCGTACTTTCGATTATCCAAATTTTGCGGGCTTGCGACATCCCGATTGACCTACATTGGCTTCGAAACCGGCAATCTTTCAAGATCGAAACCAACGGGCGGATGACAATATCCGGTGGCCCGCAACATACTATTGGGCACAACTGGTCGCGCCCGAGGGTCTACCGAATTTCACTTTGCGCCCGCGGTGTCTATTGTTTCAACAAATCAACAACAACGACGACAAGTCCCCTTGCCGGCCGAAAATAAAGCGCGTAACCAAACACGCGTCACCGCCAACGGTGGTCAACGCAAACGAAGGAGTTTGTAAACAACTTCGGCGGCGGCGACGGGTTTTCTTTCGGGGGTGGCATAGTTTTTGGGCGGCCACGCTTCAAAGGTTTCGGAAATCGATTCGTATGACATTCACGGCCATCTGCGGGCTGGATGGCATAAATCAAACCCGGGGCCTGGTGACAAACTTCGGACAGAAACTTTTCTTGTGGCTGAAACAAATCGAGAGCCTGCACACTTTCGCTTCATCCGCCGCCAGGCCATTAGTATGCGCTCTGCCTCCCGGACCCGGAGGGCAACCCCTTCCCGGAAGGAGCTGGGGTGGTGTGATTTACATCGGCTCACTAGTTGGGCCATTTTCACCGGAACGATGGTTTGGCGATCGTACGAAGTTGTTTGGAGGGGGCTTTCATGCCGAAGACACTGGCACTGCTGCCGTCGGGCAAGTGGCACTGAGCATTGTGTTATGCTCGTGTCTTCGGGTGTCTCGGTGACACGGTGGCCCAGTGAGAGAGTGTGGCCCATAAATCAATGGCACCATTAATTGCTAATAAACGCCGTTGTCAATGCTGTTCACGTGGTTCGTTTTACTGTCTTTTTTTTTGGTTTCTATGTTTGGCCCCCGAAAAGGGTTGATGATCGGCGTTGATCATGATTTGTGTGCGCCACATTGGGTGGGAGAAAGCGTTTTCGAATCGAAACATGTATGTTACAGCTCATTGTGGCCGCATTGGACCGTCACTTGTCCTACCACAGTTGACTGCTTTATTTCGTTCACTTTCCACCCTTGAAATGGGGCCAATAATTTTCATACACTTGCACCAACCGGACTTAATTTGTGGATCGGTAATGCGTTGCCTCTCAGCTAACGCACTGTTCTTAATGTCCGTAACCATTAGCAACTGTCAAACGGGGTAGGAAAATTGAACCACAGCAGCCGGAGGCGATGGTTGAACGTACAAAGAACGTCACGAAAATGTGACACCGAAGATTTCACCGACTTAAGCCATAAAGACAAATGGAGTCCGTTGCAGGCCAGCCAGCGCAGGGCTTACCGTAAGAGAGACCACCGGCACGGGATCGGAATGCTCGGAACCGAGCGCCTGGAATGGGCGAACATGAAAAATCACACCACGATGACATAAACTCCAGAACCGTTCGACCCCGTCGGGCCGGCGCAGGATGGATGTAGTTCAACCGCGACTCCGTTAGGCGACTCCGGGTGACGGTTGCTTCTCCACCGTGCTGCGACACCAATCGCAACCGCCGCCGTCGTGCCAGCAGCATGATGATGGGATTTTTTTTTATTTTTGAATGTGCTGTTACTGTTTTTATGTTGCTTTCGTTCCACGGGACGGTTTATCGTGTTGCTTCCAGCGCGTCGGGCCCCCATCGGGCAACGAGTCGGGAAACGAGGAAATCCAAAGTGCACGCTCGTCGCGAGCATAATTCGAAAATGTCACGTTCCATTGTCGATCCCTCTCCGTGCAGGCCGGCCGGCCGGCCAGTGTGGTTACGGTGCAGAGGTGCAGCATTCCTCTTTAGTGCAGCTTGTTTTGTGTTTTTTTTCTCCGCTGGTTTTGAGTCGATTGCAAGTCAGGAATAGCGATGCAGCAGAAAATAGTAAAAACAAAAATGGCCACAATATGGGTGAATTGGTGCACGAAACGGTGCATGATCCTGATGGAACAAATTAAGGGGGACGGTCGGGTCTTGGCCACCGCCGGTAGGGGGTTATGCTTTTCACTTCATACGCTGATCCATAACGGGGCCGTGAGTTGCAACCAAAAAAAAAAGGTACCGTAGGATGACCTCGGCCCGGTGTTGGGACACTAATGTTGTTCGGGTCGTGCACTAATGCTTTAAAATGTTTAAAAAAAATTAAAATGTTTTTTAAATTTTATTTCGAAACCATTAAAGTTTTAATCTAACCAAAGCCCTTATAAATCAATCTCCAGAAAAGTCAATTATTGAACACAAACTATCTAATGATAACACTCTTCTATATGATGCTCCCGTATGCTCGTCTGTCTAATTTGATTTTCTTCGTTAAACCTATTTACAGATCGACCCTGGCGACTCACTTCGACTCGCCGCATGTCAACGACCGTGCTAGATGCCACAGATCGTAACGCATCGAACGTTCTTAGGCAGTCCACCGCGGAACACGATCCTCTAGACGTTGTGGTGTCACCGGGAACGTACTGTCGGTGTCTTAAGTGTAATCAATGTGAAGTGTGCGATCAGTGCATGTGTGTGTTGAAAGTCACGTGCCATGAACCGTGTCGACCTTTCTCCTTCCCTAGAAGTGAGATAACCGAAAGTGAAGCCTTTTTGTGATCGATCGCTAATCGATAATCGGTCGTGCTCCAACGCCACCCGGGAGTGCAAACGACGAAGCAGCTCAGGTTATTTAGCACACAGGATACCATCAACCCCCAAAGGTGAGATATTAAAAGCCAAAGCCACGCCAAAGATCGTATTAAATCGACATAAAACAACATCCTGGTTTGAATTGGCCTCTACATTCGCGGAGAAAATCGAAACCTTAAGACGCCGTGTCACCGTGTGTCTCTTTGCTAAAGTTCCTCAGCTCGCTATTCGCCTTTCTGGCTATCCCGTGTTTCTAGCTGACCTCGTGCGTGCGTTCGTCGAGGTATCCGGGTCTGCAGGGTCATAAAATCTTTCTCCCGCCACGTTACGTAAAGTGGCTCAAATTCCAAATGCTACAGCTCCTGTCACCTCTTCGTGTGGATTCCGCATAATTATGAATGCAAAAAAAAACATGCAAAACGTCCGAACGAAAGTGTCCTCCCCGCACATCCTGTTGGCGGGTGAATCTATCTGATCCGATCAATAAATCCGAGGTGGTTGGGGGGTTTTGTGATTAAGTTTTCACCGATTTCGATTGGCGATTTACGATACACGCCTTCTGCTGTGGGACCTCGGCTTTGGCTTCTGCCAAAGAAATGTGTTAAATCATCACCCACCGGATGATCGATTTCCACTGACCATTGTGGTCTGTGGCCGGCCAAACTGCTAATGGTCGAGCGTCGTAAATTATCTCGACGCCGAATATCTCCTTTCTCTGGACGGACGGACTCTGGTGTCCCGCTGCGACCGGCAAATTAGGTGTCCTTTTTTGCGCAGACATTAAACCATTCACGGTACGTTTGATGGGACACCTTCAAACCGAGAGCGGTTTCGTAAACCATTTTCGCAGTTATGCTCTGCTAATGGGGACCCTTTTGGACCCAACTGGAGACACGATCGAACATAGGGAGAGAAAAAATGGCATTTGTCATAATGCCGGATTTGAAGTAAAGGTCTTAAAGAAAGGGATTTTTCAGTGAAGCTTACTTTCACGGTTATGCAACCATAACTTGACTTAGTTTGTGAGCTACACGGACTAACCGAAAACAGAGTGGTAAGTAGAGGAAACAAATTATTGACTGGGTTTGACAGCCCATACCAAGAAAAAAAAACATTTGATGCAATTTGGCACAAAGGTCCATTACTTAAACTACTCGAGTGGGATGTTCCTCAGTATCTGGTGAAGATTATAAAATCCTTTATTGAAGATAGGGTCGAAAAAAAAACGATAAAGGCAGCAGCTCGAAGCTATCTATCCCAAACCTGCTGTTCCGTAAGGCAATCTCTCCAATCAATATTTAGCTGTCAGTCTAGACAACTTTAAATTAGAAGCCATTTACTCTACTCTCGGACGGCGGATTTGCTTTGTAGCGGAGGATGTGTCCCGAACGATTGCATTAAAATAGGCAATACTGGAATCCTCTTCAACAGTACGATAAAAAATCTGGACATGCATATAGACCAATGCCTTACATCAAAATACCTCAAAGAGAACAAGGAGTTTTTTCTATGGGACCATTAATTACATACGAGTTTTGAATATGAATTAATAAAGGCAAACGTCATCCGATAGCATTCAAGTATAAAAACGGATGATTCGATTATGTGTGATTTTTTCCCCATACGGGCCAGTGTCCTAATGCCAAAGAATTTGAAACGACCCTGCAAACATTTGCTTACAACATGAGGGGTCCTGGGTTGCCGACTGGCCGGCTGGGCGGTTGAACTGATTTAGTTAATTTCTTTAAAAAGGTTCAGTCATTCGTTGCTCCGTGACAATTATTCAAACACTCGTTCCTGGACAGACCGGACGGTTCGGTGATGTCAAAGGACGCTTTTGGATAACGGGCACGGGTCGCGAAAGCCAAGGACCGCGGAAAGGGGCCGCTCCAGAACGGAGCACTCTCGGGCCACTGTGGCAATCGTCACTGCTTTACGTAACCTCAACCGACAAATGAGAGAAAGTAGCCCTGGCCCAGGGCCCCGGGCCACTACGTACGGCGTACTCCGCAAGGATCGCAAGCAGCAAACGAACGAGCGAGCGAGCGAAAAAACATCATAAATTCCAAATCACACAGATCAGCACCAGTACCAAGCCGGGCAAATTCCACAGGACGAGGGCACGCGGAGCCCATTTAGGCGCACCCGAACACTGGACTTAACTGGACCGGGGCGATTCCGGGAGGGCTCCTTTGCCGACGCGACCGTCGACGCGACGGCCGACTGTTGAATGACATCCATTTATCAAAATATTTACGATCGGCGCGTTGTTTCGCGAATGGCGCGAAATCGAAGCCGTGCGTAACTAATGCGCAAACACGACCGACCATGCCGGCGATAGCCACGGGGACAATGTTTGGATAAATGGACGCGATACCTCGCGCGGGACCGCGCTAAACGATTGACCGCGGAAGCGGGTGTGAGGCGGAAGACCGCCCACCCGCCACCCGTTGACTACGCCCAAGACCAAATATGAATGAACGACGTGTCAAAGTGGAAACGAAGAAATGGGCGAAAGAAAGCCCCAACCGGATCGCGACAGCAGAAAGGCGGACAGAAACATCGATAATCGGGATGCCGGCCAAAATGGATGAGATAACGAACGAATAGCGGCCCAAAGAATTCGGAGTTGGAAATCAAGAAATAGCCGCGAAGAAGTGGTCGAGGAAGCGAAGCGAGGATCGTAGGTTTAGCCGGCGAAGAAAGCGAAAGTCGTCCTCTCTTGGAGGGCGGATGCGGGTGCGTCACCGTCGTCGTCGTTGGTGAGGTTTAGAGTTGGACGTTGGGGGAAACACACATCAGAATTTATCACAACAGGCATCGGTGGGCGGCAGGTGAGCGAACGAACGCCGATCGCGGTCGTGATCTTTGGAAATTAAGCGATGACCGCTGAGAGATTTATTCCCTCTCCTGGTTCGGATGCCGGATGCGGACGGAACAGTTGTCGACCGGCCCCAAATCCCGTGAAACGGGGGAACTTGACGATGTTTCTACACGGCCGTCCGTGAGGTTATGTGCAAGGGTGCTCAACTAAGCAGCAAAATGAATGATGGAATTGAAACAAATCAAAGAAAAACCGAAAAATGCTAGTAAATTCAAAGAAATGAGTTAAGATCACATTAAAACACGACAAAACAATAAAGAAATGGAACAGTTGTACGGCACTTTTCGTATTCAAAACGAGGAAACGTATAAACAACAGTAAAACAAGATAACAAACATGACCGAATACCCAAAATACGAAACAAACCGGCAAAACATCAACCGTAAAACAAAAATAAAACAGAAATAAACACAGAAGCACCGAAACGACTTTGCAGCACATTGCACTTCTGCACAGACTGCACCGTTCGACTGTTGGACCGAAAATAAAACAACTCCAAACAAAGAAAATACGCCACATGGGAGAAAGTTTCTCGAGAGTGCCCAAAGTGCTGGGCCGCCGAAAAAAAAAAACCTGTCGCCTGTCACGGTTGTCGCGGTATGTTGGGCGGGCAGCATCCCATGCTCTCGGACTCGGGCCTGAACTTTAACGGCCTGGCCGGACGAACCCACCCGTCAAAAGAAAGCGCAGGTGATTATTTGCAATGAGTTTTGTGTTTGTGAGGTTTGTTCCGTTGCATTCCTTGGATGTTGTTGGGGTGGCTTGGAGTCTTCGAATCGCTCGAAATGCCCGAGTGGTGCACCCGCGGAGCATGGCAGCAGCAGCAGCAACACCACACACACCACGGCGCGGACATGTCTCCGCTCCATCGGGCGCACTTTTCCATCAATTAATCCAGTAATTGGAACATAGCCCCGTACCTGACGGTTGCTGCCTGCCTTGCTGTTTGGTGATGTTTCTTTTTCCTTTTTCTTTGACTGGCTTGTCGATCGGCTTTTCGTGACAATTCGTTTTCCTTGATTGCTCTGCTCCTCGGCACGTAACTAAGCAGATGGTGACAGTTGTTCGGCTCGTGGTGTAAAAATTGGTTAACGTAACCGGGCACATCCGTACACATCCGCCAGGAAAAACATGAGGTCAAACACGTTGGGCATAGGATCGCTGACGGATCACCGGTGGTCGGAAAGCTTTGAGGACGAGGATTTGTAGACGTTGTTGGCAGCGGACAGTGCAGGCCACCACAAAAACGTTGGTGGAGGCACTTAATGTGTCCTTAGGGAGTGCATTTTTAATGCGAACCGCACACTATAAACCTTTAATTGAGAATCAATATCCCAGCATTGGTATTTATAATAATAATAATCGCTGCCTGGCCCCATCGTGTAATTATTAGTTCGCACCTGGAACACATGGAACCGCACATGGAACACTCACTTGTAGAGCGGCACTACAATTGTGTTTTCTTTAGTAAGAAAAGCGACATGGTTCATGTTACAATCCTCGTAAATAAGGCTTTGAACGTTCGCCGATTTCCCCCCTTTTTTATTGGAACTTTTGACGTGAAATAAAGTCAACAAAACGAGCCAAGACTTTCGATGCCCTCCTTCTGATGGATCCTTCGCCGGCACCGGGAGCCAACCCGTCAGCTTCGTGAGCTTAAAACCCTTCACCACGATCATCGGCGCAGTGCATTTCTTACAAAAAGAAACGCATTCATGGCCAACTTTTCGCGGCGACCACTCGACGATTGCTTCCTTGAGCTTATCAGTTCCGTTCGGTCCCGTTTCCGTTGGCAAAACCGTTTTATTTGGTGACCCGTGAATTTCCGGCAGACCGTTGGCGCGATATTCATGGCTTTCGGGCTTTCGCATGATTTTATTCCGATCACCGGTGGTTTGGTACTTTTTCTCCCATTTCGCTTTCGCTTCACGCGGTCACCATTACGCGCCAAAACAGGGCGAAACGCACCGTGTACCGGGGATCCGGCCGGTATGATGAGTGGACCTAAATGACACTCTCGTCTGTCGTCGCGTACATTAATTTCAATTTTCTCGTCCGAAAAGGGAAAGAGCGAAAGAGCGCACAATTTCGTCAGCTGCCATTTTTTACGCCCCGATATTGTCACATTTTCGAGCCCGACACGGTGGGCTATACTTTTCGGTTCACTAACCCCTTTAAAGGGCTTCGTGTTTTTTTTATTTTCGGGAATATGCTGATCGCTGATCGCTGATTACACATCGGGGGTACATCTTTCGAGGGCCGCCACACCACCGAGTGATTCAATCAAAGTGCCGGACAGGGCACGTTTGTACGATTGTTTACGGCGCCCTGTCAAAGAAACGAGGAAACGATCTATTGTGGTGCCCTTTCCGGTGATTTTGGATAAACATTTCGTATGATGGTGGTTCACATTGCGCTGGGTGAAAGCGCTTGCCCAAGTTTCTTGGCCGCTTGGCAAATGCGAATCAAAATTCCCAAGGTGTCACCTCCTGTGGATGCTCCAGGGTTTTCCCTCCATTCACTTTCAAAACATTTTAATACACATTGTCAATTTCAACATGCAACGAAACGGCCGGAACATTTCATAATCCGTCATTCGAGCTCAACCTCAACGGGTAGGGCAATGAAGAAATTAATTCTCCACTTCGAAGACCCATCAATGGAACCTTTCCTTCCCCCGAAACCGGAGAGTTTGACGCAATGGGCCACCCGTCGTCGGTACATCGTGACACGATCGGTGCTCTCATCGCTCATCGGTACATCATCCTTCTGCGGACGAAAGCAGCCGCCGCCGATTAAGAAGAAAGATGGTACCGGGGCGTAAGTACACGGCCGTTAACGAGTTTGTCACCAGATTATGTTGGCCGGCGTCGTCATGCCATCGCATCGTGTCATACCGGTCGTCGGAGATGTTTATCGCGGTTCCATTGGTACTCCTGCACCTCCATCTTACCGCTGCGGCTGAAAGCTTTTCACGCGCCTTTTTCAAAGTAATCAGATCCAACGGTGAGAAAGGCGACCATTTCCGAAACGTACGGGACGTACGCCCTTCGTTGGCTTTTGACCAGGCCAGGAAAAGCCGCGAACAGACCGTGCTATGCTTCTCACGGTCAGTCCGGCGGGCTTTTGGCATGGGTCGAAAGAAAGCAACCAATTAGCAGCGATGATGCATCATCATGCCTTCCAGGGCTCGGGGTCACAATCAGCAAACCGTCGATCGTCTCCGCCGTGGTCCGGTTATGTGATTGCATCGAGCATTGCACTGAGTTTGAAGTTGCGAAAAGCAGCTCGCCTGGAAGGGAGGCCGGCTGGCAGCGCAGCACACGTTGCATTACTTCAAACAAACTGAATGGCGGCCCGGAGAACTCAATCGTCTCCAGTTAATCGTTCGTCACCAGAAGTCCTCACGGTGCATTCATCGACGATACGTATATACACAATATGTCTTTTAAATAATGATATTTTAAATAAAAAAAATATCAAATGCACTCATATCTACTAGTTAGTATATGTTAGTTAGTAACATGGTTTAAAAGGTACGTTCTTCCTCTTTCAAACGTATCCAGTTGTATGCAAATCGAATGACAGACTAAAATGTTATGCGTATTTATGTGTCAGTAGACGTATGACGTGCGTTCAAAAATTAAACAAAGGAACAAAGAGCCAATAGTAAAATTTATTTTGAATTTGGTTAAACATACACTGAGACCTATAATTTGTTACAACATGTTGATGGTGATGAGTAAAGCAAGAGTTTTCGTGTGGCATAAACGAAGTCAAAAACAAACAAACAAACAAACAAACAAAAACAAAGCAAAAAGCAAGTCAAGAATAAAAACAATGTCGATCATTTTTTATGATTCGAAGGGTTTAATTCACGAGCAACTCGTTCCTGAAGGCGAAACGGCCAACGAGCATTACGAATTAAAAATACTGAAACGATTATGGTTAAAACTTTAACAACCTGAATACACGATGGATAAGGAGATGTTTTTGTTACACGAGCAGGTGCACCTCCTCACAAGACCGTCGCATTTGATATGGATGCATTTCATATTTGAAAAAATAAAATCTAAAGTGTCGATGTATTTAACAATAATCATTTGGAATCACCTGGTAAACAATAAAATTGTCTTCAGGCTCTCAGGACGACAGGGTCACCCTGTGCGCGCGATCAGCCCCATCGCCCAATGAACACTCGCGCTTCGGCGATCGGTCGGTGAGTGTCGCGTGAACACTCCTCGGTCGAAGCATTTTCCCAAGGCAGAAGGAGAGAGAGAGAGCGACCGGTGCAGTGTAGAACGGTACTCAGTGCGGGCGCCCTCGGCGACCACCTGTAGCCTCGAAGGGGTTGGGGCGATCGTAAACAGGGTTGAACTCGCGACGGTGAATGCGATCGAGGAACCACACGCCATTCGGTTGTGATCCGTGGCTCCGTACGCATCGCATCGCGGTTGGCGGCCTCGAGGCTCCGACCACCTTTGTTTTTATTCGCAACCTGCGGCGAAGTGTGGCGCGAATGTTGCGAAGCACATAGTCAAACCGTGACACGATCCACAGCATAGTGCACTGACAGTTCCAGGCACATCACGGGAATGTGACCTGAAAGCGTGTTGTTCGGGTAATGAAGCTACCTGACGATTTGCGTAAGTTGCGATTCTCGAAGTTCTCTCAACTGTGATCGCTAAGTGACAGCTGCGCTAAGTGTTGCCCCTCGATCGCCATGGTGATCGATATTCAAGCAATATATTGTCCGGAGAGTGTGTGAAAGCATCGATATCCGTTTCGGGCGTTCAAGTGGCCACCATCGGTTGGCAAATTTATTCACCTCGTCCGCGGAGCCACAAGTTTGACATCTGATCCCTAGCGATCGGCTTCCGTTGGTTCCGCGAGCAGAAGAAAGTTCGATCGGTGCGTGTCGGCGGTGACGGTTGTGCCGTACGCGGGCCTCCTGCTGATAGGACGAAAGTAAAAGTTAAACCGGAGCGCTAATCCACGCGGCGCCACACGATGGTCCGTGGTCGCCCAAAAACGGAAACCGGATTATGGGGCGACGGTGGAGCTGGCTAGCTGGCTTGTTGTGATCCGACCGATGTGATCGTATTCCAATAAGGTGGAGAAGACACCAGACGGTTGAGCGGTTGGAGAAACAACAAACACCGGTCGCCCCATGCTGGTCCCAGGTTTTCGGGGGGCGGTCAGAAACATTAGTTATTTTTTATCGACCGAGACAAACCCGATCGTTAGCATCACCGTAAAGACGGGCAGCCTTTTTGGCCGTTGTTGGATACCTGGCCCAGCCAGACCGGTGGTTGAGTAACGAAGTTGTCAACCACTTGGGGCCCTTGTGGGCCAGTTTTACTGTCGTTTTTTCCCCTTTTCAAAACTAGTATCTTACGGAGCGAGAAGAAAACTTCTCGCTGGCCAACAATGTTTGGAAAACTTAACCTATTTTCGACCAGCACGTAACATGTAAGCGGACGCCTGCCGGTTGCGCTGTTGATGTAACCTGCCTCATTTGGCGCCCAGCAACAAGTCCGAAATGTGTTGTCACCGGAAGCTAATTCACGCCAATCTGAGCTCGACTGGAAATTAAGTTTTTCACTTTTTCCAACTTTTTGCCACTTTGAAATGAAAACAAGACACGGGCCCCCTAGCCTAAGCCGGGGCCGTCACTCGAATTTAGTTCCGATCGCAATTGCGCTACGCCGGATTGGCACCATGCGTTGCATCAGTTGTGGCGCACACCGGAAGACTGATCGAACGCCTTGGTGCCGCTTGATGCACATTATGGCGGAAAAATTTGCGATCGATTTAGTCGCTGTTTTTTCGTTATTCGCAGCCCTTTTAATTCGCTTTTCGGTGTCGCAAAGTGGGAAGTGGTGATCAATTTTCCTTCGTGCCCAACAGCAGCAACACCAGCAACAGGGAAACGGCGTGTTCAACGCAGCGCCTAACAACAACGTTGGAGTGATTAGTGATTAGTGGAAGTCGGTAATAAAACCGAGCAAAACGAGGGAAAAAACAGCCCACGGTTAATATTACGTCGTCGGTGAGGGTGTGTGCTGCTAGTGTTTGGTGTTCGGTTAACTATTGAATAGAAAGAAAAAGTGAGAAAGAAAGCACAAAATACTTTGCCTTCAACATGTGCAGCAAAAACAACTTCAACGTTATCATGGAGAAGATAAACACGGTAAGTGAGGTACAAATTGTAAAACAAAATGTAAAAACAAAACAGAAACACTGAGAAGATAAATGAAATGTGGTGAAGAATCTACAAACTGGCGGAATTAAACACAAAATAATAAAACTTAAGACGGAAACAAAGCGGTACAGTACCGTCAACCATTCGAGTGCACCGGGAAAACGCAACATAGAAAGACACACAAAACCGGGCCACCAAACGGAGCGAAATCACGAGTTCTGCCATTGACAAACATCTCTGGCGTGACCTTTATCGTGGTGGTTTTCCATTGCGCCCATCCCAACCGAAGCTCACCGAATCCGACATTTAACCGTGGAAATTGCATCACCTGAATATTTGCTCCATTAAGGGAGTTCCCTCGCCCCTTCGGGGTCCAAAAGAGGTCCCAGTCCGCAGGCGGCAGGCCCCAGACAAACAAACCGTGCCCCTGCCCGCCGACCGACCGGATGATCAACAATCTCCGAGCACATTTCGCATGATCTACACCGAACGAGATCTACGGAGCTGCCGAGCGGAGCGATAACGCCAGTACCTCGTTGGCAGGGCCCGTGCCCAGCGGTGCTATGCACCGGTGGTTTCACCTGACGACACCGAGCCCTCGCCAAGAAAAATGTTGGGTTTTAGAATTGCTCGCCAAGGTGCGCGCGCGCGCAATAGGCGCGCGTTGTCGTGTTGCGTTCTTTCAGCGAGTGGGTGAAATGCCACTGCAGGCAGCGGTCCTCGGTTAGGAACACACCCAACCGAGGGCGGATTGCGTCAATCGGCATCGAAGCCGGCAAACGATGGGGTTAAAAAACACCGACTCAGCTCGGGGAGTTGCGCAGCCAGCGAAACACCTGTCACCGGGGCTCACGAGGCGCGTTGTTTCGTTTTTACTTCTAATCCTTCGGTTAGTGGTATGCTGTTTTGTGTGCCACTTTAGGCTTTCTTTCTCGACAGCCGACCTGGACTGAGCCGGATTGCTTAAAGCTTGGATTAAGTGAAAACAGGAAAATCACACAATTGGACCAGGGCACCTGTTTGACTTTTCTGGTTGAAAACTTCAATTCCTAGTCAACTTCAATTGACGTATTCAGTGCGAAATTGGGCCACAAGCGGCTCGATTCTTAAGCGCTCCCGGGGAGGGGATTTAAATTTTGAGCAGTTCCATCAGTTGCACATAAAAGTACTCCTAGCGCAAGGGTTCCACTTCGACGAAACATCCACCGCCAGCGAACCGGAGAGCCATCCGATGCTTAGCGAATTATTTGTTTTCCGCGCAGTGCCACAGCGCTGATCCGGGAAAGTTCCACACGGTTTTGTTTTTTATTGGGCCACGGCCGGGCGCACCGAGAGCGATTTCGGACCCCTAACGGGGTCTTGCGGGTTTGGTCTTGAAACAAGAACCAATCTCTCGCTCCGGGATCGGCCGCGATCCGTGGCGCGGGCAAACCGATCCTTTGCCCCGGGGTTGAGGGGAGACGAATTAAGGTTCCGCACTCGGCACCGTTAGCGCTGCTGCTGTTTCGTGTTGCTTCGTTGCTTATTTGTTTTATCGGCAACGATCGGCAGCTTACGAAGCCATGAGAGAGAGAGAGAGCCGCTTTTCTGGCAGATTTCGGGCTTCTGGGCCCGCGCAGCACGAGCTTTTCCCGTTGCAACCGGCGAAGTGTTGCCTTTCGACCAGCTTTTCCAAGCATCTTGACCCGTATCCGGTGCCCGGTTCTGCTCTCCCTCGAAGCTCGTGCGTCGAAGCGTGAAGTAGCGCCGTTCTTTCCACCAAACTGGCTATGCCTGCACGGTACCAGAGACATGCCGGGAGCTGTCCAGTTTAAGGGTGATAAATAAGACAGTCGGATACCGGTTGGAGTGGGGTTTTAAATTTCGGGCCCATTCACAACCGGAACAGCTAGCAGCGACTCCCGCTGTACTGTGCGGGAAAAATGGGTTTGAATAATATTGCAAATAAACTATTAAGCAAACGGAAAAACGGAACCCAAATGTGTCGAGTGGTGCTTCGTGGGTTGGTTCAGATTTTCCATTTTCACGGCACCAATTTCTGGTCGTGTTCCGCGGGGCGGTGGTCATCCCCGAAATGATTAGAAACCGTCAAGAAAGTAGTGTCGGAGACGACCGATGATTCCCACGAAGCGCGACATCGATCTACCGCGGAAGACGGAACCACCGGCACCAGTTCACTTTCGTGTGGTCTTCCTGCTTTTGGCTGCGACTTTTTGGTCACCGAAAAAAACGGCAGTGCTTGAGAAGCCTTTTTTGTGCCCACCGATTGGATCGGATCGCGGGGCAGGAAATTGCTATCGGAATCATCATCGGCCACGAACAAGCGCTAGAGGGCACTTCGCTCGTGAGCTCGACATCGGCGGAAATCGCGGGCGGAAAACTTCACGGCTCGTCGCACGCCAACGGTGACGCCAAATGTTCAGTAGATTCTTGCCATTTTTTGTGGTTAATTGATACCGGTGCGGCGGGCTCGATGGGGCATACGCATTGGTTGGTGATTGGAACGTGCGTACCCGAAACACGGCTCCGGGGTTTCGATTTCTGGTACAAATCGGGAAATCGGGCGGCCACACAAAAAATTGCCCGTGGCACTGACGATAAGCGGTGAGGCGATGTCGGTGCCAAATGGTGTTTGTTTGCTTCCAGATACCGGAATGGGTATCTGAGTTTGTTTTTCATGTTTGATGTTACTTCTGGGAATGCGGCACCTCGCCATTTCGGGCTTCCCGTCTCGTAGCCAGATGGGGAAGTTGACAGCAACAAGTGAAACTGCAAGCAACACTGCACCAACCACCGTCGTGAGTTGTGAAGGAAGTTTGCAAACAGAACGGAACGAAGCCAAAATTGTGGGTGCCTTTCGAGATTGTCTGAAAACGTGCCGGGCCACACTTGCGATGATGAATGTGATTTTGCTTTTACAAAGGTTCTTGCCTCTTTGCAAAAATAATACTTTGAGCAATGTGTAAAAATAGCTGTTTAGTCAAGGATCAACTCCAATCAAGTTTTAATCAATTACTATTCAGCTTCTCTTAATGGTCCACGATAGTAGTATGAAGAAGTCTTCAAACAATGTTAAAAGTAGCCACCATGCACTTCATTGTGACTTCGATACTTGGTAAAGGAATTTTTCTCACACCTTTTAGTATCTCGGAATAGATTGTCAAGAAGGCAATTTTCAACAAATGGTCGAACAAAATTCATATCACCAATTTATTGTAGCAAGACAGAGGTTTCTTGGTGACTCCAAAATCAAAGATTGAAAACGATCTCTTTTCCCGTGAATGCCACGGACCACAGGTCAAAAGAATGCAACTTTTCAATTATCTTACGAAACTTCGGGGCCTTGATGTCCAAAACCGGTCAAGGGCTTCGTTGGCAGTGTAGAAATTATTTTTTGAACAGAAAACACGAAATTTTAACACCAAACAAACAACGTGCAGCAATTAACGCAGACGCAGATCGTTCGGAGTCGCCGGCAACGAGACGATTACTTTAAGAGTCACCTTCCGCCGCTAACAATCTCCATGCCGGGCTAGCATCATAGGCGGCGGCGCAAGCAAAAGGCTATGCAAACAACCGAACCAATAATCGATTCAATTAGATCATTTAGCACCGGATGAGCCCAATTCGGATTCGGCCTCCGTGGCGCGCGGCCCGCGTGTCGGTCATTCGGCGAGCGCGGAGAATTGTCAATTGCATCGCCGGAACGTCGTCGCATTTTGTTTGTTGCGCAGCGGGCTGGCCCGATGCTGGCCCGTTCCGAAGGACCGTCGATGACCGCGGAGAACTTGGCGGCACCCGCAATTAGACTTCAAGATGATGCGCGACCCGACCAGAATGCTGCGCTAGCGAGGTGAGCTTCCTTCAGAATGTGCAGTGCATCGACGGAAATCGATCCAATTGCGGATCGAAACTACATCCTACCATTATTATGGCCACATTATGGATGAACAAAATTGAGACTTCCTGTTACGTGCGTCGTGGCACATCGTCGGTTCACAAAACGGAAAGGTCTTTCATGTTGCGCGCCAAAAACTGTCTTTAATTGATGTTTGTTTTTTTTTAATTCACTCGGCCTGCGGCTCTTCTCGCGCTCAAGATTCTTGCATAATTACGGTGAATAACTTTCAAAACAATTACTCCTCCGTAGTACTTCCAACAGTACAAGGGCTTACGATCGGCAATTAATGTTCGACCGCCCGGTGGCTACCGCTTTTAATTGCATTTTAAGACTCACGCGGGGAACACACGCCCGTTCTACCCTTCACCGGCGGGGGACATTCACTCGAAAGTGCCACAGTCTCACTAGCGACCCTGCGAAGCACCAAAGTCGAATCAATAGCTGCATCGGTCGGCGGTCTTGTTGACAAACGCCAGCACTGCCGGTTGGGGGTCCGAAAATGCAAATCAAGGACGACGGCGGTGGACACCCATCACGAAATCTGCCAGCTGGCCGACTGTAAGGTTATTGTGAGTTCCGTCCGGTGTCCGGGCAAAAGATGTCTAGCCATGTGGCGCACTTTTTTCTGACTGATTCCGATTCCAGCGAACATTCACTCCGGTGTATTCCGGTCCCACGAGGCTGGAATGTGACATTCGCTATCGCCGGCGAGGCGAACCTTAAAGTCGTTCACCTCGCACGGCACGTGAATCGCGCGGTGGCCCCAAAACACCCGGCAACCAGTTCGTGAAGTGGACACTAGCGGACTGGACGCAAAAAATTGCAAACGAAAATGTGCAACGCAAGGTGCACCACCGACCGGCCGTTGTTGGTAGAGGTGCACATGGAGCACAAAAATTGTGTGTTATCAAACACAGATTGCTAACGAAGCATAAGGCTAAGGGACACCTCGTTGGCACGCCCGGTCAGCGCAGCAGCAGTAACATGATGCATGATTTATGCAGGTTGGCAATTTATTGAATTTTAACGAGCGTACGCGACTGCAGTTTGGTTTGGACCATTTCTTCCACAAGAACAGACCGAACCGTATTCTTCGAATTTAATCAGATTGAAATAGTGGACCAAATGAGTTGCAAATTAATTTAATGAGCGCGTGTTTCATTCGTTACGTGTATTGGTACTAAATTGTAGTACAACCGATTTTGGAAGCAAAAAACGTCCAAAGTCCAAAGCGATCGCTTCATTTGCATCTTAGAATAATAACTTACAGCTGTGCCGGTGGAGGAAGAAGATAAATTGCTTTCAACTTTTCGCTTCACAGAAATCAAATAATGAAGCGCCGAAATAGACTAGCCGCGCGAAAGAAACCTGACACTGTTTCGGAATCGGCTTACGGAGCCGGAGCCGAGTTCGTTCGTCTTGCCCGGATTTCCACGGCAGCGGCGTGTGGCCTAATACCATTTGCTCTAGCTATGCGCTATGGGGCACCGGCGGGTGATTAAGCACCATAGCCGGGCATCGACAAGTACCATAATGATACTTGTTGAAACACTCTCATCCACGGCGAGTGTGTGATCCCCGAAATGTGGAACAGTTTAACCTAGCTTAAACCTAATTATATTTAAAACACCACACCAGTGGAAGACCACTGATGATCCAGCTTTCACCAAAAACCCGGCCCACCCGGGGCCAAGAGAGTAATGAGCTTTTGCCCGTCCCGGCTCCGACTCCGACTTGGACTCCGGGAAGCGGAACAGTGCGCAGCCTCGGGAGGGTTTATCTTTCTGGAACTGACATCGCCATCATCCCATACCTTCGATCCTGTTTAGGCGCTCTCTGTCGAAATGCAGCGGTCGAGATATGGGGAAATGCTATTTTTTTGTCCGGTAGACCAAATGTAGACCACAGATTTTAAGACCCTCGAGCAATGTGGAGCACGCAGGTGGACTATTTATCTTGGCTCGTTCAGTACAGCAGCAGCTCGTGGTGGTGATGTGTAGCGGTGTTGCCTCCCACATCAGCATCTTAGTTCAGAATGAAAAGGGGAAAAAATCCGACGCCACTCTGACCTGGTTTATCAGTGTTATGATAAAGATCATTAGGCATAATAATCCCACAGCCTCGCGCGCGCACGCTACGTCTAGATCCGCGGTCTTCCAGGTGCGCGTGTTCGCGTAGTATCAGCTCCCACTCCCGGAGGCCGGTGAATTAATGATTGCATGTGTGGCGATAGCAAGCCCGCACCTGGCCCCATCAATTAGGTGTTGGCTCGGCGTCTGAGAATGCAATAACTGGGCGTGCATCCAGAAATACCGCACCTTTATTTATACATTTTAACTTGCAGTTTGCAATTTTGGAGCACGCACCGACTCGTTTTAACTGGATCTCCTGAAAGCTCCCCAGAGAGGGAGACCCCTTTTTGGAAGCAAACGAGTCGATTCTTCTAACGAAATATAAAGCACCCCCTTGGGTGTCTGGCTTGCGTAACCATCATAATGAAACACACACGTTGCGGAGCGGAGAAGTCGGTTCGCAATTAGCGGCTCATCTTCAAAAGCCCATCGCTTCGCTCTGCGCCAAAGCTCTGCGCTGTGGCAACTGGCAACCCAAGAGCGATATTGCGCCAACGCCAACAAGCAGCAGACCCAATTCGGCGCCTTGCGCCCTATAATTCTGTTGTTCGGTTGCTCCACGCAAACGTAGACTCTGGAAAGCAGGAAGCGTCAGCGCCACGATCGATGAAGCAATTCGGGCCGTGTTGTTACATTGTATAAAAGGGGCTCGCCAAGGCACGGCTCCAACACGGAGGTGAACTAAAGCTGAACGGCAGGATATCCAAGTAACCTGCCGCGCTCGAGATACAAACGTCAAGTCAACAAGTGTGACAAACGACTCCCAGATACAACACTCGCTCACGCACGCCGACGCTCGTGGCGTGATCACCCGAGCCCACCGAGAGACACCGGCGGCCTACGCTTCCGGTCTCTCTATCGCCCGACAGTGCCAGTGGGGAGAAGTATCTCAGGGAGAACCACTTCGAGTGGGGCGAACTTCTAGCGGGCGTTGCGCTAGGTGGCGCAGTCCGCCGGACACTATAAATCATAGACGATAACAACCCGCTAAGCCAGAGATTGCCAGAGGTCCAACAACACTGTCAACAACTGTCACCGTGTTGGTTTCACCATTCTGTGGCCCCAAGAACGGGATCTGTTAAAGGGTTTTTAATTATTTCTCTGGTTGTTTAAGGCGGTTGCACTCCGGGGGCCATCAAGCAAACTGAGACAGTGTGGGCTGGGGGCGATACAAACCGCGATCGTACGACGGACAACGGTAAGGGCCACGGTATTGGGCATTCTATATTTGGAGCGTGTCACTTAAAAAGATTCACTGCGTTAGATTTCACTGCAACTCAAGGGCAAGCGCCAAGTTTAAATAATCTGGGGAACTAACGAACTATAGTACGAAAGCCCCAAACTGGGTCGGGTCATAAATTTAAGCTCCGAAAAATCCAGAAGCAACGAAGCACCAGAGTCGACGATTCATCAAAGCGCCAAACGAAACTTTGTGTCGCCAAGCGCTATGTTTTTCGCAAACTACTCCAATGAGAAGACGTACAACTTCCGCCGTCCATTCGCGTCTGGGGCGGAAGCCACAATGGACCACCAGAGTTTCTCTCCTAATCTTCACCCCAACGAGCCCCGTCCACTTGCGGGAAGAGAAATGTCACCGTATATTAACGCCCGGCGCTCACCTGGACGCGCCCGGCTACAATTCACCCACCGGATGACACCTTTCGGGCGAACACAATCGGACGCCGCCGCCGCCGTGGGCAGTTGCAATTAAGAGAGCTTGATTTGCCTTGAGCACCAAAAGTTTGTTGCACTTCCACGCAAAGTTCCTTCCTTCCTCGGGGTCAGCCTTTGTCGGCCCACAGAGAGAAGAAAAAAAAAACGCGAGGTGAAACATTATGGTGAAAACTCTTCCGAAAACCGGCTGTCCGGCTCTGAAGAAGCCGATGATAAAGTGGGCACCGTGTTGAGGATGATTTGTTTTGTCAGGGAACCTCTCCAATCAAACCAAACCGTGGGCAACCCGCGGGACCCATGTGTCGGTTGGTCGGTGGCGAGAGTGGTGGCAGTTTACGTTTAATTTCACCGTTTAGTTTCACCTTTTTACACCACGGCGGCAGCGCAGCATCGGATCGCTTTGGACACTCGTCTCTAAATTTCTCCATCTCGGTTTCTTTCTCTCTCTTCCGTAGGTAAGCGATCGATGTTTGCTATGATGTACCCTTTTCCACGACGGCGTAGCCGGCAGCCAGACAGCTCTCCTAACCAAGTGTGCCGTGAGCAATCGATACCCAAGCATTTGAGGAGAAGCCCTTCGAGTAAGGTTAAGTTCGTGTGCTCCGAAAAAAAACATCCGATCGATACAAATTGCGGTGCCCGTTTGAATCCACCAACGAGGCCAACAGGTTCGGGCCGACGGGTCTTGGGCCGAGGCTTTCCTTTCGGCCATTGTCTCGTTACCGACCTCGTTGCATAGATTTTTATCACCTTGGAAAAGCCCCCGTTCGGAACATCGGTTTGCCGGTTTGCGTCTGCATACGCAATTGACTTCCTTGATGCAATGGGGTGTGCAGGTAATGATAGTTTTCAGTATTCAGTTTGCAGCGCACCCTGTTGGTGTTGCTGGCGAAGAAGCGGAGAAAATTGAGGTCCTCCAGACAATGCTTAAGTGGCGCACGTGAGCCGGGGGACCAGCCAATCAGCTACCGTAGGTCGCGAACGCACGTGCGAACCGTAAACAGTGTGAAGAATCGAACTCAAAGCGAAGCATAAGCGTGATGATGGACGACGTACCGAAAATGTCAGAATCCACTAACTCGATTTCAAGAAATAGATTTCCACTGTCATGTTTTTGGTTTGTCTCCCAAGTCACGTCCCGATCATTAGCTGTTGCCGCGGCCCTTACCAGCTCCGGGAACGGAACACGCGAAACGCTTCGATTTCTAACTCTAACTGGAACAGCTGGCTGAAGACGAAAAATTGGCACATCAATTCTTCCGAGCAGCATGGTTGTCTGGGTCAATTCACGGCCGTGAACCTGGCGGGCTGGAAAGTTGAATGTTGGTGACATGCACCAACAACGGTAGATCGACGATGGCATGCACGCGTCTAGTTAATTAAAACTTCCGCCGCCGGTTGCGTGTTTCGGCCAAGTTCACGCCATCGTTGGAACTGGGTCAACGGCGTGTCTGAACCTCACCCAGTGCTCTACATCTGGCGAAACCGCCTCCAGGATTAATGGCGGGAAAGAACGGTCAGTTTAAGCATTGATACTCGGAGGATAGCACTCCTAACGCCGATGGTATTCAGACATTTGAACTGCTCCAAGAGCTTACAGATGGATTACTGTAAGAGGTCATTACGGCAGCTAGTGCTGCCGGTTCGAGTTTGGTCCAATTCGACGATCGTGCGGATCATGATGACCTCCCGGCTGGCCCAACTCGATGGGCTTCCAATTAATTGTTTCAAACAACCACCGATCCACCGATTCGACTGTTGGGCAGACAAAAACGGGTACATCCGGTCCGGCCTAGAGGGCCACCGAATCCGTGCATCCGAGTCCGAGTAGCGCGGAAGGTCGACCATAAAGTTGTGTACATTCTCCGCACCAACCGAGAACCGAGAAAACGGTCTACCCCGTTCGGTTCCGAAAAGGAAGTGCATCAGAGAGAAGACACGAAATGGATCCATAATTGAACCGAACCCCGAGTCGTGACCATGAAATCTCCGCCTCTACTCCGCACGTGCTCCGAATGCCCCAAAATCCGCTTCCCATCTTCAGCGACCGACCGATGGATGGACCGCAGGGCAATTTGTGCGGCAAGGCTCCGCGGCGTGGTGCCGCGTCGTGAGATCGCGATTTGCATCGCGATTGCGCGGATCCATTCGCGAGCCTCGTCCTTTAGCAACGAGCCAAAAATGGTTTTAAGCGAACGTCCGGTGTCACGACGTGGCGGCTTAAGCGCTTTAAATCTTCGCGGTTACAGCGGGCCAAAAACATGCGGCAAGTGAAGCCGAAACACACGGCACACGGGTTTGCGTACGCAATTCGCACCTCACGCACTTCCCGAAACACGCGCTTTAATGAACCTTTTTTTGTTTTTCGATGGAGCCGCCAAACACCGAACGTAAGTGCTTCAGTTAGGTTAATGGTGCGTACTGGCGGGGGGCACCCATTACATCAACCCTGGCCTTCCAACCTCATTTCCACGTGCGCCGCGCACCTTGCACAGCATCACGATGCCGATTGACCCGAGAAAAACCGGGAGTGTGTCCGGGTCGGATGGGCGGCCGGACGAATACCGTACGCAGTCCGCCCGATCCCGAACCGCGAACCCGTGGGGTGAACTTTCCAAAACTGACCGCCTACCAGCCGAGCCCTCCTTTAGCCCAGCAGTCGTTGACCTTCCGCGGTCCGGGTCCAGACTGATGAAAATTTCCCGTTCGATTTAAATCCCACCCGGACCCGATTCGACCCGGAATTTCTCCCGCCGTGTGATGCAAAAGGACGTACCGCTTGGTGCGAGCAGGGTAAATATTTGGTTCCTAACGGGTGTATCGTGGAGCGGCCAGTGCCGGATTCGGAAAACGTGGCCCAAAACCTGCCCAGTCCGAAGACCGCGCGAAGGCTGTGCGAAGCGCACGGATGAAAGCGAAATCTTGTGCGACTTCGGCCCCACTTCAGAGGTTACAGCCAGCCGGCGACCTGAGACGAGAGTCCGCGAATCCCCGGTGCCGGTGTTGTGATGTTGTTTCTGTATTTTTATTTTGGATGTTATTTTTAGTTTCGTTTCGCACCGTCCCGGTAGACGCAAGCGGAGACAGGGGCGCGCCCTGTTCGGCGCTGCTGGAACCAGTTTCTGCCGGGGTGTTCTTCCAGCTTCTTCCGACGTTCCGGCGACTCTCGCCGATAGGGCGTGCCGAATGAAGTTGGAATGAAGTCGAAGTCGATCGGTTCGTTACGATCGGTCGCGGTCACAGACGTAACGTAATGGGAAGGTGGCCTAGGATAGCTGTCCCTCGCTGGCTGTCCACCTGATCCTAAGTAAAATTGACTATACTCTATTCTTTGGTCCAAAAGTTGTGCGCAACAAACCTGACCTTTCCAGGAAGGCGTTATGCGCTTTCGGTACGAAAAATCCACGATTCGCCCGTGAATGGATTGAAATGGTGTGTTTACTTTCTCCGCCGGGTGAAGTTGTTCGATTAGACAGGCCATTTTTTTGCTTCTTCTGTGTGAAGTTTTGTTAATGGTGCCCAAAGGGCAAACATACACCCATTACAGCAATGGCCTTTACGAGATATGCTTTTGATACCGCAGAAAGTATGGCGTACGGCCACCATCCAGCCAGCCAGCCAGCCGCACACATGTGTCCGTGCAGCGAGCGAGGTCAGCTTTCAATCAGCGACCGATTCGATTCGGACCTGTTTCGCATTACCTTATCCACCGGGAAGTGGGAGTGCATTCCGCGCAATCCGCCGCCCCGAAAAAAAAAACTCCAACACCACACACACCCTCGGAACCCACCGAAAGGCGAGACTCCGGTTCTCCCACGACCCTGCCCGGAGCCCCCGGAGCAGTAACATCTGACACCAGGCCACGCAACGACAGCGCGGCCAGACAACCGAAAGTGAAAGGTTTCGGAATTCGTCATTCGGTTGCGATCGATTCCGCCGTGGCGGACTAGTGTCGAATCGGTCGAAAGCTTCCCGAATATGTTGTATGAGTTCCTTTTCTTTTTCTCTCTCTCTCTGTGTATCGCCTGTGTTTGGAGAGCAGCATCGCGGTCCTGTCCCACGTGTTAATTGGGCACGACTCGGGAACTCGGGTCCGTTGGGAGACGGTCACACGGCTGGGTATACGGGCATAATCAGCTGTGGAGGCCCACAGCATCAGGATCGATTCCAATATCTTTGGTCCAAAATCGAACCCTCACGGGTTGGATTATCTCCTCTGTCCGGACCGGACGCCGCAGGCGGCAGACATCTCAACGGTCGAGAGGCCCGAGGCCATGAATTTCTCTAATTTAATTAGCGCTTCTCAGCCTCTCGAATGCCAGGGCTGATGCTCAGCGCCTAACCTGCGGGGGATAGGATCAGGGAAAAAGGCGCTCCCCTTGATTAGTGTGTAGCGCTTCACTTTCGATGAAGGTCATTGAGGGCAGCCGATTGCTTGCCCCGTCCACCACGACAACAACAACAGCTGGCCGACCGCGATTCATCTCTCAAACAGAAGCAGGAGAAAGGCCGTCCAGGAGACTGGATGGAGAGCTGTCCTTTAGGGCATATAAAGTGAATCGCCAGCGCCAAGCAGTTTGCTGTCAATGCTAATCAACGCTCCGCGAGGCTTGCGGCTGCGAGAATGGCGCGCGCGATCTAAATGACACCCTGGGCACGCTCGAGAGCAAAAGAAAGCAAAATTGTACGGCTGCAGTTGTGACGAATGGCGAGAAAATGGCGGAAAATGTAGGCAACCCACCGCAGCCCGGCCCGGCTGATATCGGTGCAGCAGGCGAACACCGGACGATGGCGTAGGGCCATTAGCGAACCGCGAGCTGTGGCTCCTTCCTGTGCGCAACATTGTGAATGATACCTGCCCGATTAGGCTCGTCAGCTTCCTGCGGTGTCCATTTTGGAGTGGAAAAATGGCGAAGCTCGTGCGAGACAGTGATTTGATTGAGTGATACACTTTTCATAATGACCCTGCCTGCAGAGGGGCCCGGTGCGCTTTGTTGTGCGAAGTCGGCGGAGCCTTTTGTCTGAAATCCACGACCCACTTCAACACGTGCGCAGGTGGAGTGGCCGGTGAAAGCCCGTCCCCGGAACCCATGGTGTCCCGATCCCGCTGCTTCGAAACTTCGAAGGTAGTTTTCCGTTTTCGAAACGGAATGATCCCTATCCGGAGGAATCTGGCGAAGTACTCGGGGACAGTTGCGTGAGCGGGTGCAAGACCCACCCGGAGACCAGAGGTCCCTTTCCTAGTCTGGCTGGCTACTTTGTAATGATCGAGAAAGTGAACTGCGGGTGAGTAGTGTATGGCCCTTTCATCGGGCCCGTGTAGCTCCCGTGAAACCTTTTAATTGGTCATTTACATCCGGTTCGTTGTGAGAGATCGGTGGAGAGATTTTTGTGGTTGCCAATTGGCTCAAATCAACTGCGGTTACGGACTTCTTCAAGAGACTCCACAAATCTGAGACATTTTCGAAAAAGTCATGTTTCCATCAGTTCAGTATTAAAGGTTCGATATCCACATAGTTGGCGGTGGCAACACGCAACTAAGCAACTGTCAATTATTCGAAGGACCGATCTAGTACTCACTGATACCAGAAACGCTTGTAGCCGTTAACGTTAAACTTTAAACATACATTAATGAGTAATTGAACTAAATAAGACTCTGTTAGATTGCAAAGTGAATGTTCATAAATACAAGATCCAGAAACAGAAACGAAGACTGAAATAATTTATAAACACCCAGCTAGTTGGCAGTAAGAACATTAAACTGTACATCAGCGTATGAATCACGATAGAGAACATCCCCTCCAAAAAAGCAGAGTTTACGGAGTTTAGTATGACTTGCTTTCCTAACGTCGCCATTATACTGTCGACATTCGCGAAGCAAAAACTAGTCCAAGGTGCTGAACTGAAGCACTGAACGCTGTCAGCCAAGAGCCCAATGTCGTCCACATTTCCCGCTATTGGTCTACATTCTTTTCCTCCCGATGCTCTTGGGACGTACTGTCGACCATCGTTTGCCAGCATCAGGCTGGCTTCGTGAATGTTCTGACACCAGGGCACATTCTAGTAGTAATCAGGCACATCCGATCCGAGAGCACCTGTCACACTGTCGGTTCGTCTTCGTCTCTCGGTAATGCGCAGGATAGTAGTCTGACTTTCGGAGCGGCGCACAAGCACCCTAGTTACGGGCAATAAAGCTATAAAGATGTACTTACCACTTCACGCCATCTTCAGAACTAACGACGTACGGGGTCTGCTTTCAAAGGCTGCGTGGTTGAAATACGGTCGACGTCGTCATTGCCGACCGGGGGCACTTTTTGCTGAAGTCGTGACTACCTTTCCGAGCAGTGCACTTCCAGGTATTAGAACTTCCCCCGTGGCTAGTGGACCCAATTGAAACAGCCTCTACACAACGCTAATGTGACTGAGTCAATTAAGAAAGCGTTCAACCTGTCAGTGCAGTAGCCGATCTAGTAGGCCCCGGTAAACGATTTCCACGGCTGCCGTGTGTGCAACTGTCAATTGCTTGACCTTCGCCATGGCTTCAACTGGAGCGGTTCTATGGATTAGCATAGAAAAGTAATTAACGCAAATTGCCGATCGCAATCGGGCGACTTGACGCCGCCGCGTTCTGTCCGTTTATCACGTTTATGGCTAACACCATCGAGGAGCCCGCGACAGATTGATCTTGATATGCAGATACTCCAGATCGATTGATGTAGGAAGTGAGACGCGAGACCGTCGTTCACGCACCTTCTGGTATTAAAGGTATATTGACGTCGGTCACCGGAAAGGATTCGGCCAATGTTCCAATGAGATGTCCATTAGCTGTCGAATTCACCGGAACGGGTCCACGATTGCACACCACGTCGATCTTTCGAAACTTCCCCAACGTTCAATGGTCGCGGACGGTGTTTTTGATCATCCGGTGTCCTTGTGCCGGGAACTCAAGAGTCAAGGATCAAGATCACACGAGCTCTGTTAGGAGGATGCTGAAATGTCACCCGAAACTGGATCGCGCAGATTGCAGAATCCACCTTTTTTGCCATCTCACGTTTGATGAATTAATTTAGAGGCACGCGGCACATTCGCTGTGGGCCCAAGGCTCGTATTCAGATAACATTCAAAAGCTAATGACGGCACCGGCACCACTGAAAGGCTCTGCTGCTCTTATTTTGCAATTCAAAGAAAAGGATCTTTTGTTGTGTAAATTTGACAAAAATCCTGTTTGATATTAAATTAATTTAGCCCATCATCCATTTCTCGGACCACTTTTGCACAACAACCGGAGTGTCTACTGGGAGGTCTTAGCCAACGATTACAACTTGAATCGATGACAGGTTGCTGAGCGGATTACGGGTCTCCTCGAGATCGCGCTTTCGTTCCGCTCCAGCCCATGATCTTACGAATGGAAAGCAAAGCATTCCCAAGAAAAGCATTTCAAGGCGCAGACAAGTACAAAAGAAAAGACAAAAGTGTTGTCACGATTATGGGTCACGAATATGGGTGGGCCACGGCACTGCGAATTAGTGACGTGACGGCACCTCCGCATTAGGAAGGAATTATGTGCGGATTTTCTCGAGCCCCAGTCCCGAGACACCTGACACATTCGCTGAGTTGGGCTAGACAGTGGTATAGAATGAAGAGCCCTCCTGAAGAGCATACACCTCGAAGCGCCCTAGATTAGGCTCCTACAGTCTGTAACAGATCTCAGACCTACCAGCGACCTACGATTCTTTCGGAGCCCCACCTCGTGGTCGTGCTGGAGAGGATTATGTTTCGGTTACATGATCAACACCACTTCGCCAACCAATTATTGCACGGGTCTGGTAGCCTAATCATCAGTACAGCGCCCCGAACAGAGTCACAGAGCCCACGGAGCGCCGCGTAACGCTTTACGATCCGACCGGAAAGTGACGACGGCGCCTTCATCTTGTAGCGAGCGCCTCTCATTAGCGAATTTGATCGCTTCGTTACCCTCTTCGGATTCAATAAAATCTATCCAACGAAAATTCGATTCCGTTCACGGTGCGACGTTCGCGCCGAAGCAAAAGTGGGTCACACACCCGAAAGGAATGAAATTATGATTTCACAGACCCCGTTGTGTGTCTGGTTTTTATGCAACGCTCCCTGCGCGACTACGGGTCGCTTTTGAAAAGAAGGGTATGCAAATCGGAGCGCAAACTTAAGCTACTTGAAGACGCAATAAAATGATCGATTCGTTTGCGAGAGGACGACGAACGGGATCGATCATGAGCTTTAATCAACTGCCAGTTACCGGATTAGGTAATCGAACCGGCGCGCTTATGTTAATGATGAGCCGTTCGGGGTCTGATGTCAAGTGCCAATTTCGGCTCACGTCTAATTGCCCTTTTACATTCATTAGAGGCCAGTGGATGCGCCAACGTCTCTTCAAGTATGCGATTTGTGGACGACTCTGGCCACATTTTACTTTAGCTTTTGGGATATGCATTCATCAACTTCAGTTAAGTAACTGGATAATTGCTAAGAATATTTTATATAAGGTCGCGTAATGATAGTGGATTGATTTTGACAGTTTGCAATGGGTTATATAGTTTGTTTGATGCCTGTCAAATTATTGTACAGAGCACTGTGTGTTAAAATGTGGTTAAAATTTATCGTCTCAAAATATTGTGCAAACGTTGCGCTCGTTACGCCCAATTGACGGTAGACCTCGGGTAGACCCTTTCAAGTCTACTCTCGATGATTTGTGGCCACCGGTTCGAGACGATCGGTTCGTTGAACATTCAATCAACATCAATACGTCAACAGCAAACCAAAGAACGGCTGAGAACTTTGCCGTGGTACGGCAACATGTGGACGGAAAGCACCCGAGGCAATAAAATCTTCGCCGTGTCCAATAACGCGACATTTACGCAATTTGCATTGGGACTCAGGCTAACCTCATATGATTCCGCTGACATATAGAATCAGAAACGATACCTTTTCTAAAACAGAAACCTGGATGGGCGATTTTCAATACAAAAAGTATTTTGTTAATACCTAATCCACAGCGTGCTTCAGGTTCTCCAATCTAATCCTATTGACCATCTCGCCAGCCCGCCAATTCTATTACAGGTGCGAAACTCCCAAATAAGACCCATTATTACGAAGCTATCTAACGTAAGAAGTCATGTCATTGCGCAACGTGGAGCCATCGTTGCCACGTCTGGCAACGGGCGGGTGGGATTCCAGACAATGTGTACCGTGCCCGACGACGTGGAGTTGTTGACGTGGAAAACCCGGGCTTGCGAAATCGAGTTACAGGAATCCGCCAACTGGTGCGAAACTGGTCTAACCCAACAGCGAAGGTGCGGGCCGTCCCAGAAGTGTGGCGATTGTCTCAGCTTCGTTCCACTGTTTGGGTTGGGTCCGGCTCAATAATTAGCCGGTGCGATCGGCCAACCACGGTTCGATCAATCGATCGTTCTCGGCTCCGGCGGTGGTTCCTCGAGAGGTATTAAGGTCCACAAAAAAAGGTCCACATCTGGAGCGCAATGTAAGGTGTGCGGTCAGAGGTGGACCCTCTCTGGAACCTGTTGCACGTCTGGGCTTTTTTGTGTAGTTTGGGATACCTCCCGCATGAGATAAACCAATGGACAGGCAGGCTACAAGAGGCTTAAAATCCCGCCATCGTCACCATCCGCGTGACCACCGGCTCGACGGGGCGCTACAAATTTGCGATTTGTGCCACTGCTCTGTTTGTCCAAACGGCTAGACGGGTGTGGACGGCCCCATGACGGGTCACAGTCCACCACCAAGCGCACATACAGCAGCAGCATCATCCAGCGCACACCCGTAACCTCACTCAGGGTCAGACAGACCGGGCAGCCCCCCTCCGGGGCCGGATAGGAAGGCTTCGCCACGACACGGCACGGCACGATCGGCACCAGGTTTATCGATCGCGGTAGTGAACCGAACCGCAAACAATTTCCAAACCCACATTTAATGGCTGCCACCGGCCGGGCAGATACTTTACACCCCGCTTGGTGCGCGGTATGCGCGGAGCGGGTTTTTTCCGCCTTCCGCCGGGTGGCGCTCATAGGGCGTTAGTGGATTAGTGCTGTTCGCGGTGCTATTAAAGTGGAACGATTATGGCCCACCATTGAGACATTAGCGCAGAGATCGACACGACCGTTCGATCGGTCTCGGCGGAATTCTTCGGCTGTGAGGGCTGTGAACTGCCGACGCAGTTTGCGTATCGATGTGGGGGCTGCAGCTCCAGCGGCACCAATTAAAGTACATAAATGTGTGATTTTTCGTTTCGGCGCGAATCGATCGGTATTTATGATTGCGGCGAATCATACACCGTTTAGATTATTTATTTCGATTGTTTTCTTGTTGTTACGTTCACATGCTGGGGTGGGGAACTATAATTGGCCGTTGACTCATTACGAATTCGAAAGTGATGGAATTATGAATTTGATCCATAAATCAAGCAAAGTTTCTGTCAAAACTCGTAACAAAAGTTGACCGCGAAGAGCATACCATTAATTAGTATTCGCTTTTCGGCGGTACGGAAACGATGGAGCCCCAATGCTTTCAATTTAAACTGGGACACCGCATCGCATATTGAAATTGCATGTAGAGTCCTAGTGGAACGAAGTTGGAAGCGTTGAGCCACTTCCAAATCAAATTACACCAATTACGAGAGTCACTCGGGTTTTCGTCCCGTTGGCATCGAAACGAATGATGTCAAGTAGATTCACGCGGATCTGGTCGGTGTCGATGGCTCGTTATGCAAAAATACGGTCACAGAGAATATTCTGAACCCGTCACCTTGCGGTGGGACGATTCTGTTTCTCCGTAAGACGAGGCTGTGTTATGCAACGAGAGAGTAATGTTACACCCAATGATGAGGTGTTCCATTCTGGGGTCACCCTTTGAATGGTAGCTCGGTGTTTGCTATTGTTTCAATCGTGTGCCCGACGAATGAGTGCGAAAACTTTGTGCGTGAAACAACGCAATACAACACAACCCAAACAGAGGAAGCCATTAGTGGCAGTTTAAAACACTGTTTATCGCTGTCAACCACAAAGGTGAGGTGGCCACGAAGGACAACGGCCTTGACGCGACGCCTTGGGCTCCATTTATGGCAGATTTTTTTCCGATTTATTTGTAAATTTGCCTTTTTTGGGGCCGGGGCACCAAAAAAGTCAGCCAAGTGTGAAGCAGTGAGCACAAACGAGTGACACGACCAAGGATCGATCATAACGAGAGAAGGTTCGAATCGCTGTACGGTGACGACCGACAATCGGACATCGATGTACGACAAATGACCCAAGAAGCCTCCATTTCGAAAAAAGGGGGGAAAACAGATGATCGCTTTTAGAACCCGATCGTTGCAGAGTGAATGGAGCCGACCTTGAAGCTTATTCTATCGAATCGAGGGCACGGTGGTCCTCGGCAGACCAATTACATGCCATGTTCGAATGCCTCACAAATATGCACATATTTGTGATCGGCCATTTTGAATTAATAAAAACACCCTGTCAAAAATATGAAACTTTCTCTTCACCATTTACAGAAAACTGAAAATTATGGTGGAGTTTCGGAACATTTCATCCCTGAAAAAACAACAATAAATAAACGCCTCGAGTGGAAAATCAAAATAAACCATCGAAACGATCCCAAAAACAGACGACACCGACCGACCACCACGCACGTCGTTTCTGCTCGTAAATCTGCTTACAAGAAATAAACTACGGTGTTACAAGATTCATGTTCTTTTTCGGGGGAAAAAAGAAAACTAAAACCAACCATTCCCGCAGGAAAAAGAAAAAGAAAGAGAGAGAGAGTGAGAAAAGTTAATGCAGATTTGGTCGACCGCGGTGGCCGAGAGTGTCGCGAGGGAAATAAAAGTGTAGTGTAGAGGCCACGATTTATTATTGAGCCATTAGGCCGGCGACTGCCGTCGAACCTCACACGCTACTCCCTCGAGAGAGAGAGAGGGGTTTGAGCCCCTCCGGGCACGTCATTCAATCTTCATCATCAGCCGGTGCCGGTTGGCGCCTGCGCGGAGAGAAAGCCACCGGCTGGTGGTGGTTCGCTTGACCGGACTTGGGCCGGGCGTCTTCGAAGACAATTAATCCCAGGGACCCACCCCCCACGGACCAGCCTTCGGACGCTGCTCTCACCACGAGAGCCCCAATGCCTGCCGGGCTTCCCACAGAAGGCGGGCGAGAGAAGTCCTTCGGCTCCGTTCCCGGTGGCCGGTACACTCTTTAGTCTTCATTAAAAGCAAATCATTGAATCAAATGATCCACGGTGTGCGGTTTGCAGGCCGTGCGGTCACTTTATTTCCTTCCCCGGCCAATCTCACGCAGAGGAAGTCGGGCCCGCGACCCGATCTAACGCAACCCCCACCACGCACGACCGATCGCGCGGCAAGTAGATCCGCTTCGGGTGATCGATTAAAACTCGATTTATGACGTGCGAACGGGAAGTGGCCGTACATCGTGGCCGTTCGGTGGTGGGTAGTTTTATTTCCTGATTTATATGCAGGACATGTGAAGAGAGTAAACGATCGCAGGATCTACATGCCTGCGATGACTCGGGGATTTGTTTTTATTAAGCGTATCACGCTGACAGATCGTGTCTTAATGTAGCTGACATGACAATCCTTCGATATGGAATGCTAAATGCTTCCTATTTTTTATATTTTGCTAAGAAAGCTTCACAAGTTGGTGATTGGTTAAGCATAACCCTAGTGCCATCGATATTGTCAAGTCATAGCTTTACGGATAATTTCTCTTCTGTCAAAAATCCTCCAATTTATTCGGCTTCGAAAGCTTCGGCTTTAAAATTATACATTTTTTAAATTAACTTTTTGAAGATCGTTTTCATAATTGTAAAATATTACTTTACAACATACGATATGGTGTTGCTATTATCTGTTTAATTTGTACAATTTACAAAAACTATTATTTACGCCACGTAACACACTGTCTATCCGTGAAATATCCAGGACACTGGCGCGCATTTCGTGGCCCATCGGCAAGCGTCCCATCTCTGTTGCTACAACGTTTCTGTTGGGCAACGTTATTGCTGAAAACTCGTCTCTCGACCGGCGCCCCAAACGGGGGGCCCTTCGTCCATCACGCGCCATCCCGAGCAGTGATAAATTTCATCCCATTTTCCGCACGCACGCATAACCACGCGCGCCGCGCGATGCTGCTTCAGACGGACGCGAGTGGCAAGGGATTTGTCGGCGGTCGCGTATAAAAATGCGTATGCGCGGTGTGGTGTGAAGCAATAAAGTGCCATAAATTATTGCCACCTCGGTCGCGCCCGATTAAACGTAACCGCGCGGGAGCGCGCGCGAGCACGCACGCACGCGGGAATGCATTTGACACATCATCGTTATCCCCTCGGGGAGATGCCAGGAATTTAGGCCTGCATCCATGGCCCGCGTGTGACACACTTTTCCCGGAGGATCTCCAGAGTTACCTTTTCTTCTCGTGAAGCTCGTGATCTTCGGTGGGGCCGGCACCGACACCGATCCGACCGGCCGACTGATCTGCTGGTGCTAGAAAGCTAGCACGGCCCACATTACGACATCGCAAAGTGTTGTGGGCGCTTTCCTAAGATGCTGATCGGAAAACCGAATTATTGGCCGAAAATTAACCAATCGAATTGGATGAATTCATTTCTTCAACGAATCCGGGCTCGTCACGCTCGGCTCTTGGGGTTGGTCAATAACTTGGACGGTAATTAATGAGGCTCGATGCTTATTTGCGTTTTGGGATCAATGCATTTTGGTTTGCATTTCAGTAATATAATAAAATAATTATCCATTCAGGAACTGACGAACACACGCATTGTGACGGGGCAAACCAACTGGATTCTCTTATGCCATACCTGCTCGGCACGGGCCCTTGGAAAGATATCAAACGGTACCCCAAGCTACTAATCAAAAAATGAGGAACTCGAAACACGACATCTTGAGACACGGTGTACGACTTCGACACGGCACGTTAACCGACGTAGTATCGCGTTGCCCATTGGCACCAAAAACAAACCCTCGCTTTGTCTTGTGTTTTGAGAGAAACAGGTTCCGAAAGGGTCACCGCGGGCTGGTGTTAAATAATCACCCTTAGCGCCGCGCACCAGTTCACCGCACGCTGCACCGACCAGAGTGATTCTGGTCCGAGAGAGAGAGAGAGAGACAGTCTCCGAGTGCACATCGCACCATTTATCATCATCGCAGACGCCGGTTGGTGCTGCTGTAACCGGTGCGGGCTTCAAAATGACACATTGAATTCTAATTTACGCATAACGATCGTGCGCGCGCGCGTTACGTTACTGCATGTTGTCGATGAAACGAACATGATTTGGCAGTACGATGTCACCCTGTGTTGGCCGTTTGTTTGCGAGCTGAAATAACGAAAGATTTCCAACCACCGCACGATAAGCGACGAACCCGCGATCTTTGCATGCTGCGCACTAAGCGCTGGCCAGACGGACGCCAGTGCAGACGTTTGGCTGTTTCGCGAACCTCTAAGCCCATTCACTTTCATTAACTCCCCATTTTTTCTTCTATTTGCTTTTCTTTCTAATTACAGGTAAGCATTTGCCTTTCCGCGGAGCGCGTCCCCGTGTGGCCGAAAACCAACATCATACTCGCAGCGGAGGCAGCCCAGTTCCGGGTCAGGCTGGTCACCGGCTACTACGCAACAGGCGGGACACGTTGGGAAACGTTCGGATAAGCTTTATCTAATCTGACATGGGAAGGAAACATTTGAATTCGAAATCTGACACGGGCCACACGCTGACACTTGGACACTATTCGAGCTCCAGTTCATAACCAATTTTACAACGTTTTGGAATTTTATTCTTTCACAACGCAGCAAACTTACAGCTTATGTGTTTAACCATTTTATTAAGCACCGCCCATAAGAACAGGAGGCAATCGGAGTGCACACTAGCACGCCTCCGTTAACGCGTCCTTAATTGCACCCAATGCAGCCTCGGGGCACAGTAAAAGTGCCTCTCCCTGGCGACATCGCCGGGAACCGCTTACTTCGGGAGAAAGTAAAAGTTTGGCCGAACGAAAGCGCACATGTGCTGGGTTCCCCACGCGGTTTTATGATAGCCCCATGCGGCTCGTCTCGGCTTGGGAACCGGCGATTAGTTAAATTAATTACTTCTTTAATTAATTGGTGTGCTTCTCTAACGTTTATGACAACACGCGACATCCGCGTGCGAGCTCACGCGGGATCTGTGGAAGCGCAACCATCGACCAGACCAACCGAACCACACGATCGGGGCCGAGATCTCGATCTTGATCGTGACGCAGCCGGCCCTGGGGGTCGGGCTACGTTACACGCACCTTAACGCGCACCTAGTCACCGATGGCCGATCGGATCAAAGCTCGGATGCAGCTCTTTTACTTTGATTGCTCAGCACGCGAAAGCGAACGGAACGGACCGGCGATGCAGCTCCCGGTGGTAGAAATGCTTTTTGCACATTCGCCCGTCGTAAACCCATAAAAATGGAACCCCCTTTGGGGCGAGGATTTTCCGTGCAAAAGGTGCAATAAATTCCCTTCTCTCTGGATTTTCGATCGGCCAAAACAAATTGCAAAAAACGGCACACGTCACCAACGCCTAAGTTAAACAAAGTGTGGCCAACACCGTTTGCCGCCAAAGGACAAACCGATAAAGCACACGAGCCGGAGTGACGCGTAAAGTGCAATGCGCTTTTGCCGCAGATTGAGTTGCCGCCGACAGCAGAAGAAAGATGCACCATTCATCACCTGCATCAGCGCTCAAGTCGAGTCGATGGAAGTCGGTTCCTCATCAACCACCGCCGACCGCGCCGGCATCATCCGGATGTGGGAAAACATTTTCACCCAGGGTCACGGAGTCGACAACATCATTTCCACCTTCATCGTCACCGCCCGGTGATGGAAGAGAGATTGATTGATGGACCGCAGTGCAAAAAGATCTGTCTTTTTCTGCCTTCTCGCGCACTCTCTCTCTCTGGACAATTTTGCATCGATTAGTGAAGGCTGTGCGGAGCTGTCTCTTCTTGAACTATCAAACATCATAATAAAAACTTAGAAACCTGGCCGGCCTGGGAGATGGGCTGAGGAATGAGATAGACATCTTGCAGCAGCAGCGAATGCAATTATCGGTGCAGCAACCCGCATCCGGCCGTCCTCCACGGTGCTGGTGCCGGTGCATTGTCATCATGGTCGATGGGTGGAAAGTTCGTTCAACTGGGTTTTTTTCCGTCCCGATCCGATACAACACCCGCAACCCGCTGTGATGGGGTTGCATTCTCTCGGGGGGAGCATCATCGATTGAGCATAAACGAAGCGAAGAAACGGAGACTGGAGACTTCCTCGCGCGCCTACCGACAGCTGAAGGTGACTGACTGGCTGACAGGCGCTCAGTCACTGGCCTTGGGGCTAACGGGTTTTTGGTGCCACATAAATCAAATCCCCGATCTCAATCGGGAAACTGGAATAGAGGGGCTTGCAATCGCTTTGCGTGGCGTTCGACCGACGGCATCTCTTTAGTGCCATTTGCATCTCTTCAATCGCCCATTATTGTGGAAGATTCGTAAACGTTCGCGCAGCCCTTCAACATTAGCATCGGTCGGGGTTTCCTTTTAAGAAGTAACTAAAGGCAACTACAGCAGGGCAGTGATCGTGACCAACAACAACACACGACGCAAAGAGTTTGTTTATTGTCCGCTCGACTCAACCAACTATTTCCTACTATCGTTTTGCGGCCGAATCGGACTCATTCGCCAAACACACGAGGTCGTCGGAAGCATGGTTGGCTATTAACAAATTAATCCTTTAAATTCAAATTTTGATACATTGTTTGTTACATTCCTCAGATTCCGTCGCTCAATAGGTAGTAAAGCACTTGTGGAAAGGCCTGATCCTCTAAACTGATCCTCTGTGATGATTGATCTTGATCCGATAGTTAAACAATTTGAGCTGATGCAAGCTGGATGACCATTTTCGTTCAACAGTAAATACTGTTAACCGGTAACAATGCTCAACGAATTATTTGGTAATTTAGTCAAACATAAGCAACGAAATTATAATACACAACAAAACAAAAGCTTTAGTGGCGATGTTTTAAAGGCCCATTAGACACACATCATTGTTGATGTAGATAGTAGAAAATAGAAAGAAGTATGAGAAAAAGTCTATTTGCTTTGACCTGTCCTACGATAAACGCTTGTTTAGCATTGTTTAATGATTAAGAAACCTCGGATAGCTTTTTTGACGCATGATATTAAAACGAATTTCTAAATGAATTTAGCAAATACTCGCAAAAAATCATTTTTAAATTTCAGCGTAATTGCTTTTTGACCAACGTTATAGAATACTAATGTTAGTACACGGTCGCTGCCCGTGAGGTCCGTTACATCAGCCCCGGAGCACGGTTTGGTAACAGGTTCAAATGTGCAAACGGTTTGCGTTTCAAACTGAGCTCTAGCACCCAATGGCCGACGGCCATAGAGAAGAAAACAAACAAAAAACTGTATGTTGCGGCCCACGACGGGGGCCACTCCTCGGAGCAAACAGCAAACCCACCACCGACGGGACCCCGGCCAGTCGCCCAACTCGCCACGTGGACAGTCTCGGCAGGCAGATTATCCTAAAACTGCCCTCCTTACAGCGCGCGCCTCACGCGGTGGCCGCTTCGAAAGCGAATGGCACTGAAAATTAATGGCCGGTCGCGCACCGCTGCCACCGAAACTCGTCATTCTTGTTGTTCAATTAGTTCACACGATCCGATAAAGGGAGTTGCGTATTCTACGCCGAGGGCCGAACTAACAACCGAACTCAAAATGTTTCTATGTTTTTTTTTTCTTTCGAGCGGTTTTCGAGGTCTTGCTTTCGAACCCAATCGGGGCTGGTGTGTTACGCAAAACGAGTTAATTCAAATCGCTCTGGCCAGAGCGTGGCGCAAACGGTTCAGATGCTTCAGCGGGAACTGGCACGTAGTGACTGATTACACTTTCTCACGTAACATTGACTCCGGTTCGGGTCCCGATAGCGGGCACTAAATTTGTTACTTACGAACGCTGCAGCGTCCTTAACGAAGGAACGATGAATCGATCGGGCTGAACGGGAAATAAGTTACAATTTTGACTGATGGTTGTCTGTGTACGATTAACAAAGCGACCATTGCACGATCGATCGTCAGTGATCGTTAACAGTTATACAAAACGAACTACAAGGAAATCCACAAAAAAGACAAACCTTATATAAAATATACAAAATCATAAATGAATAGCTTATTGTTTATTGACAAAACCGACTTGAAACTATCTCGAAAATTAACGTTTAGGAAAAAGTTTAGTTAATTAACACAATTAACACAAGGAAAAGAGTGTTAAAAATGATGCACTTCTTTTAGAATCTAGAAAAATAAGGTAGGATCACCAACCAGAGATCGTACAAAATTCCGCCAAAACCACCCAAAACGTACGCGCTAATCGATTGTCGCTGCATCGACTGATGCCCCGATTATGGACGGTATTTCGAAATCCTTGTTCGTTACTCGTCAATATTTATGCAAACGGTGGCTGCAGCAAAGAAAAAGAAAGCCTGCCAGTCAGTCGCTCGGCTCTGAAGGGCTCGGGCGCGCGCGTAGGACCCCGTTGCCATTAATCACCGGGCTTTAGGCTGCGCGTCTTTGGGAATGCGCCTCCACCCGGGCCCGGGGGGGTAATTATCGCATCCATCTTCATTACATTCTGCTTACTGCACGGCTACGCACGGCAAATTAACGGGTACGTCGTGTGGGTGAAACCAGCCGAGCGCCATTCGGGCGATGCGCTCGGTGCCCTATCGATGCCGCCAGTTTCATTAAATATTACATCTCGAATGCAGCGGTGGAAGAGTCAAGTAACTTTCAAGGCCCCCTCTGCGGTGTGGTCGGTCGCAGAATATTCGAGCCACCGACGGCCCCGGCCATGCCCCGTGCGCTTATGGCTTGAGTGCGTTTCGATTGGTTTGAACTTTTGATTGATTTTATTACCACTGACCCAGAAGATGCGCGCGCGCCCCCGCGCAGCTGGACGTGTCTTACATACGCACCGGGTAATGTATCCGGTTTACGGCCCACACCATCTCGCCGGTCCATTGCAAGATGGCGGTGCTGGCGGTAGCTACGCATTCAGCACACGAGCTGGACATTTGCATACGTCTTCGCGTTCGTTCACCGCATTCCTTGGTAGTGTGCACCTCCTTTGGTGGCCACTTTCGTTTTTCTACACCCAATTTGGTTGGTGAATCGGATCCTGAATGGGAAATGGGGCACGGTTTCACGATGCACCGCACTATGTTTAGATTTGGCGATAGCGATGGGACCCTAAACTATGCCTCCGGCGTAGTGAAAGTGACCGTGTTCTGATCATACCTCATCGTCGGCGGAGAGAGTGATCGATCGGCAACGGGAAAGTATCGAACCAGACGCCATAATTAGGAGCTGCTGCCGTAAATTGTAACGCACGAAAGGCTTGAAAGAAGATTGGAGAATCCAACCACCAATGAGTTTGAACTACATAAAGTACAACTTTTTTGTAAAACATACGCTAAGTTGCAAACGAAATGAAGATACAATTCTTTGGGAGTTTGGAATTGTGGCTCCACAAAAATCGTCGTTATCGATTGCAGCTTCACAACTAATCGTTGAGATTGAGTTCCTCCGGCTTCGGCTCGCGCTGCCCCATAAATATGTCAAACGGTGAACGTGCCGAGGACAACATCATTTGTTTTAAGGTTCCGCAGCACATGACAGTGAAAGGATCGCGGCACTTATCTGGAGGCTGTCCTGGACCACCCCTAGGCGACCAGTTGCAGCTGCGTACTGCGCAAGCGGTCTATAAATCAAACGCGGCTCCGATGCACACTGCGCCTTCCCTGGGCGCCGTCTGGACGATCCGATGCTGCGCATAAATCTCCATTCGGTGGTCCTCCCCTCCGGGTTGGGCATTCGATAGTCAAAGTACTCGATGTTCAATTAGCCGTCGTCGCGCCGTTGGGCGGTCGCCGATGCATCCTCCGTCGTTGCCAGCGCGGACACTTAATTACGTCATATTTACGAGCAGCATTCCATCTGTCTTGCAATCCGAAGGTATGATTTACTTGTGCCACCGAGGTAGAGGTCTATTTGTATTATTTATCTACTGTTATGTTGATTGTGGAAGAATATAAATTGGACAAAGTTGCTCCCTTTGAACCCTAGGAGGAGTCAGCAAAGCCCCATTGCGCGCCGCTGCCGAAACGAATGGTCGTGGAATGTTGCTTCGGTCGGTTCTCAAAATGCCGTTTAATACCTTTATGGCCCAATTTGGAACCCGATCCGAGGTTCCCACGCCATCTCAGCCATAATGCTATTTGTAACATGCCAGTACCCGAAATCGGCTACCGAACGATTCCGCTACGAACCGGCGCGCTCAGCACAATGGTTAGCCATCTTCCATCGGCACGCAGCCGCGAAGGAAACTTTGCCGAAGAACACTCGAAACACTCACTCCTTGTGGCCGTCGAGGTGCGCTGGTGCGAGCCATGAGTTGGAGGCGTACCGAGAGCAGTGTTTAGCATAAATTTCACCCTTCGATGCTTTCAATTGGACGGACGGATAGAGCGTTACGCCAGCGCTTCAGTGTTGTTCCGTGGCAGCACAGGTTTGGCAAGAAGTGAGAATTGGTCCGGTGCCCCATCGCTCCCAATCCACTGTTGAGCAGCTACAACCACACATTCCGGCCGGCCGGCCGGATGGTGAAAGAATCACCTGTCGACATCGATGCTAATCGCTTCTTCGCCCCGGCCCAACTCTATTATGCTCCGATCTTTCCGTCGTCGATTTCCCTTTCGTGTGAAACCGGATTAGGACACTTCACATCGCACCGTAGAGGTGCTTCGCGTGCCTAAGGACGCTATTTACGTTTCAATAGATTGACAGGAACCTCCTGTCTCGACACCGTCTTTGAGAAGTGGCCAATCTTTTCGTCCACTTTCATCGCCCATCGTAGCGCGAGAATTGATCGATCGACGGTCTCGCAAAGGGAAGGGTTTTTCGATTGATTCTCTCTCTCCGTGCCGTGAAAACATGACTCACATGGTGTTGAAAAATTATATCTTCTGAAAATGAAGTAATCAAGTACTAATAAAAATTGTGGAACCCCAAACCAACATGGACAATCTAACGGTACGATGAACAGCGTAACTGACGAATAAGTGACTAAACATAACAAAAGTAATAGGAAAAAACTTTGCATAAGCGAAATTATTTATTTATTTCATGTGTTGAAAAGGACGGCCCCATATTTTCATCAACTTTCATTAAGATTTCAGGCTGACGCAGACCCAGAGAAAAAAAGGAAGTGAAGAAATATCACATTTTTTTAAAAGGCATAAAAATAAGACCGACAAATGAAAGAGAAAACTCTTTGACCCACATGAAACGCGCAACATTCATACACTCTCCGGTGGCCGAATCGAAATGAATAGATTCAAAGAAGATCGAAAAAAATACCATTTCTCCCTTTTAGCAGCACACGCAAACTTTGCAAACTTAATTACGAAAATATGGTTCACCGCTGTTCCGGTTGGCTAACCACATAAATTTCATTATGCAAACGCCGGCGAGCCGCGGTGAGTTCCATCCACAAGGAAGTTCTCCTCCAACCACATTCCCTGCAGTAGCGTTACCAGAACGAAAAGGAAAACAGACCAACCCGCGCCATGGCGCCACCGCCAGCGGCCCGGCACGTAATCGATCGGAATGATCATGTTTTCATGTTCCGCACTTTTCCGCCATCGGTCCGCGGGCTGGTCAGTAGGAAATGTCAAAAAATTAGTTGCACACGTCGCACGCGTAGCGCAAGCAGAAGGGCGCGTGGTTTTCGCTGCTGTTGGCATTTAATTTTTGCTGCCTGCTTTCGCTGCTTACACCGATCCGAAGCGGAGGCACCCATCGGGGGGCGGCTCTTGCACGTTGATAAGCCCTAAGGGCTCGCGTCGAACGCCACTCTGATCTGTCAGTCTAGGTGAAAGAAGCGGGCCGTACCGGCCACGGTTTGTGCTTAGAGCATAATGCGCATAAGAAGTTTACACGCTGCTTCCTTTTTCAATTTAATCCTAATTTCATTTGAATGCCTTTTTGGCCACTACTTAAGAATTGACTCTAAACACTGTCCCCTGCAGGACTCGCTTTGTGGCAATACAGCTGACAATCAAGTCTTAATCCCAATAAACGCGCCAACTGCCCGAGAAGCGGCCCCAGACTGGCTGTAATCGGCCGAAAGCGAAAGGGTAGACGAGTCCCGCGGCCTAAATGTCACGACTCGTCTTCCAGGCCCGAAGGCCCGCCCCCTGAACCCTGTGAAGCCCGAAGCTTTGTTGCTGGCCAATCCGAGTGCCGGAAGCGCACAAAACTTCACACCGTGTCTAATTGAATCAGGCGGCCGGGCGTCATGATCGGCAATAATCTATCACCACCCCCGGTCTAGTGGTTCTCAAGCAGTCACGAAACGAATCACGTAACGGCGGCGCACCAGAGCATGGCTGACCTTTTTCGGGCACCCATCAGTCCTTCGGTCAGCTACTGGCACGCAAAGCCAGGAACAGGCCCCCTCGGCGTAGAAATAGATCTTCGGGTTTCCGGCGCCACCGGGTCCGCACAAAGAGAGCACCACATTCGTTGCATTAGCGTACCGCGCGTGTGCGTGTCCACCAGCATCTCTCCAACAAACAAGGCGCCTGCGGTCACCACTTTGACAGCCCTGAGCTGCACCTGATTCGCAGGAGTCCCGGTGCACTGCGCATAATTGGCTTTACGGAGCCGGATTAGATTGCCGAGAGCGTGTGGGAGCGGAGGAGCACTGCGTAGGAAAGTCCTGATAGCGCCCGGACTTCGGCACGCTCGCTGAAGGCAGTCCAGTCTGGCGGCCGTACCTGATTAATCGATTATCGAGCAGTACGCGCTCTAGCTCGGCACTGGCTGCAGTGGCCAACACCTTCGACCGTGAGGCCGTGGAGCAGGTCCGCTGGCGTAATGGTGGGTGATTTTCATATAAAACCCATGCACCCAGCACAACCCGTGCTCAGTGCAAGGCGTAGGGCTCGGCCGAGGGCGGCGATAATAGCAAAAGTGCTTCCTGCTGTCAACTGCCACGGGCGAGAGTGGGTAGAGCCCGATGGAATCGTTGCCCAGCGGTTCCAGGAACCTTTTGCAGCGCAAACTAATGCAGGCTAAATTGACCACCATTTGGATGGTTATTCAATTAGCTAGCAATTTAGTTGGAAACGTTCGAATCAATTTAGCTATTTCTTCTGGTTCTTCGCCGTAGATTTAGATTAGTGAGCTACAGATCTCGTCTCTGTGGAGTGGTCGATGATCTTTTTCAAGCAGCGATCGCCACCCCAGGGCCGAGAACGGTGGCCAAATCTCGAGCGCCCGTTCGCTCGGCCAAATGCAATTTACAGCAAACACCTTGACAGTTTCAACATACGCTTCTCGATCTCTTTCGTTCACCTTCGGCCAAACTTTTCCGGCCTGCCTGGCGGCGCTTTCCACAAACGATGACGGAAAACGGGCGAAGAAACCTGCCCAAAAATGGTCGACAAAGGTCACTGCGATCACTTCAGTGTTCGGCGTTCGCTGTAGCCACGCTGGTAGCCATCAAAGTGATGGCCGTGAATCAGCCTACTGTGGTTTCCTCGTGCACGGAGCTTTCTACGGTGTGGAACATACGTAGCCAATGACGTTCTACCATCGGAAGAACCGCTGCAGGGTTAAGCAGGGTTCTTCCACCGGCCACCTAGAACAGTTATCGACGGCCAATCCCTGTGCGTGGTGTGTGCAAATTGATAAACACACTCTAGAGGGGTTAGAAATGGAAAGTGCTAATTGCCAACAAACGGCACCGTCATTACTGAGGGAGTGGCCGCAGTGTGCACGGTTCCCATAAGTATACGTCGCGCTACGTCGAGGAAGTCGCCTCGCGCGGAGACTGCTGCGATGACGTTACGCCGGGGCCTAGACTCACATTACCTCATCCCGACGCTCACACGGTTGGGCCGGGTGTAACGGTACTGTTCGCATGAGGTCACCAGTGTCACCAGTGGGGCCCGCAGTGCGTGCTACCCTATAATTACGCCCCAGGAACTGGGCGAGCACAACATTCAAACACCCGATGGACCGGGTCTGGCGTCAGCAGCACCACAGAGGGTAACAGGTTCGAACCACCGTTCGATTGACGTACAGGCGGGAAGTAACGTTACCGTTTGTCAAAGAGCACCGTGGTCAGTGGTTAAATTTATCGGACCTAATCATAGGTGACGTTGGAACCGGTTCCGGTACCGAAATCGTGTTCCGATCGGATGTGGCGGTGAAAGTTAGAGTGCGTGGTAGAGGTTAGAGACGCTACATACATATGCCGATGATGACCGTCATTACTAATTTGGCCTTTGAAACTTGTGATCCTTCCCGGGAATGGCTCGGGCTGTAGTCCGACCTATTTTCGAGACCAGGCCTCTGGTTCCAATCTGCGCTCCGCTTATCTTGATAATGACACTTCCTACAAACGGCTCCGGAGACTGTTGACCAACCTACCGTTGGCTGCAAATCCCTCTGACAGACGCCTGCCAGTGTCAGATACGATCCCACAACGGCGGACTATAATTACCAGCTCGGTTGTTATCACTTACCAGCTACGCAAACACTGAAACCCATCTCACAAGAGTAAACAACCCGCTCTGTTTATCTGACGGGCATTCCGGCGATCCTACCTCGAACCGCGCCGGGGTTTCTTCCTATAACACCGCCGCCTTGTGGTCGTCTAACAGTCTACCTTGACTTTAGACCACTAGGTAAGGGTCACGGCGTACGAGAAAGTTTGCAGAGGGCTGTGGGTCGCTTCCCCCCGGGGGGGACCCTAACCAAGTAGTTAAGTAGTTCCGTTTACGTTCCGACTTTCGCTGGCGTCACCAATCGTGGCCCGCAAGTGTGGTCGAGAAGAAGGCCCTTATTGTTGATATAGGCAACCAGGTCATGGGGTATTGGCACTTGCCGCGATGACACGAGCTACCGGAGGGGTTGCCGCACTTGAATGCATTTCACGTGCAACCGTTGATCGATGGGGTGACAGGTGGCATGCAGCGTCCGCTACGTGCTAGGAGGAACTGAAAGTGAGCATGCTGTGTTTGTGGACGTGCCATGCATGCATCCGCTGGAGCCGAGAGTCCGGAGCTGCGAAGGTCAGACGGTTGGGGTATGGGCGCGATCATCCTAATGGCGGTACGCGTTTGACCGGTCAACTTGCCAAGCGGCTAATGGGGACCCCAAAAGCCAAAGGACACCTTGGAGCTAGGTTGAGTGGTGACTACTCTCTTCTTGGACCTTGCCGAAGCCATGTTAGTGACATGATTAATGAAGCGGTGATCGTGTGCCACATGAGGATTTGCTACACTCCGCCAGGACTCGTGAGCCGCACCGCATTTTTGCCGCATACCGGGTTCCACTCACGGGAGCTAATGGTTTCCTTATTTGAGCCTCAATTCAACTTGAAACAAAACGTTCACCGGCACGAGATGGAGCCACGAGATACGCAGCCTTTCTATGCAAAACGGTGCCGGGGGCTACGATCGCGATCGCGGGGTATGGGCTATGATGGTCGAGATCTTGAAATTCCGGAGCCCACCGACTCGAGTTTCTGCTGATGGGGAGGGGGGCTTCTAACGAGGTGAATCGAATAGAGAGGGTAATCATTGTCCGTTTACCGCCGACATGTGTTTCTGATAAACGGACTCACGGAAATCAATTACCTCCGTAATGGATTTCGACGCTACATGCCCTTTGGCAGAAATGACCCACTTCGCAACGCAAAGGTTCCTGTCAGGTCAACCTTGCCAAGGAAGTCAAGTTGGAAGTTGAAGACATAGTACGGTGTTCATCTAAGACCCGGAGTTTCACAGTGGCCAATTGTAATTAAATAGATGTTATTGTGTAGAGTAACCGGACTGCTTTAAACGTCGTTTTAATCTGAATTGAAACTGTACCGATCATGGACCTGTTCGTCTTGTGTTAAAGAAGATTCTAGGCTGGGAATACGGTTCCAATATTTTGTAATGCGTCAAACGGTAGATGATAGTATTTTAGAGAAAGCCTATAAAAGTCGACTAAAGTATCTTAAGTATACCACAAAAAAGGAAAACGCATGTTGCAGATAACTCTGACCGCAATAACTTCAAATGTCCTTTCTTGATGATGATTTCTCGCTCCAGAACAAGTTGCAGAGACCAAAGCTTGCTCAGACTTTCGATTCAATTGATCTACAAATCAACAAACGTCGTATACGTGAAGGTCAAGCAGAAGAATATGAGATGAAAGATGCCGAAGAGCCATGAGATGCCGAATGGAATGAAAAGTCGGTCCTATAGTTGTTGAAAATGGGATTTAACCACCCAGTCCCGATGACGTATTACTTGACGAAGTGTCCTGTTACTAGTTGTGTATATAAAAAAGACCTACAATCTCGGCGGCTCGTTTATATTTCTGGCGCATTTTTCGCGAATTTCAAAGCACATGACGGTTGGAGTGGCGCCCAAACTTGACGCTTGAGTGGCCTAGGGGTCCTCCAAAAAACTAAAACACCGTACGGCACACGTGAGGCAATCATGAGTTCAATTCCCAGTGGGAACTTCACTCCTTCGGGTAGTTACCTCTAATAGCTTGCGTTCAGGCGGCGCACTTTCAGGCGATCGAACACCGATGCCGACTGGCGTTGCCTATTAAGGGTCAAATTATTTTCCCTAGCCAGGTCTGCGTGTGTGTGCGTGTGTTACGTCACTTCAACAGTGTTGCCCAGTTGTTTGTTGTAATTGACTTCAATCTCTTCGAGGAGGAAAAAAATGAATCCCCCCGAAAATGGTGTTTTATGCCGGCGGAACCGTGTGCCGGTGGAACAGAGCTACTCCACAAGCCGCACCTGCTGACTCATTCTCCTGAGACCCGGCGAACGGACCGCGTGAAGTGTGTGAAAACTAAACATAACATTCACCGCGGGTCCAAACTTCTTAAATAGTGCGCCATAATCGATCGCTTTCTTCGCCTTGCGACAGGTTCCCGAACGTCAGCGGGCGGCGGCACTTTGGGAACCGATCGAAACCGAGGGAACGTTCCTTCGAATCTCGGTCGGGCGTCTCACGGGCTCTTTGTGGCGGTAATGCTTTTTGCATCACAGAAACACACATTACTGTCAAACGATTGATTTCGCAGTGGCCGCCGCAGCCACCGCAACAACGAAAGTGATGGCAATTTGGTTGAAAACGAAATTTCACTAACTGGCCCCCGGCTAAGATGACGACGACGACAACGACGGCCGCGAACTGGAGGTTGCTGCTGGAAGGGTACCATAACGACAACAAAACAGCCGGCCGCCAGGCTCTTGGGGTGGACCCACCGGGAACAATGGCCAAAACGAAAGGTGTGCGTGGCTTCGAGAGGAGCTCTCGATGAGCATACACATAATTAATGGTCATTTGACCGCTGACGCCACACGAGCTCGTCGCGCGTTTCGCGGAGAGTTTCGAAAGCTCCGGAGGAGCATCTCCTCGTCGCGTTCCCAGGCAGGGGCAGAAACCGATGACGGACGGCGGAAATGGCGGATTTACTCTACGTTGTGGTGTGTGGCCGTTTTTCGCCACTTTTATGTTATGCACATTTTTTTTGCGGCATTCCGTTTGTTTTTGCCCTATGATTTTCGAGTGGCTTCGAGAGGTGCCCATAATTGTCTTCGCAAAGCGGATTATGCAAAACTGTGGTCGCCGCCAACCCAATCGTTATCTAAAGTGTCCTCTCACCCCGGGGTTGGGGGATGGCATGTCAAGAGCCGACCCCGGTGCCAATTCCCGACTTCCCGGGGATCGGGCTACTTAGCCAACGGGTACATTAATAGGTTTCAGGTTTTCTTTAGGAGTTTTTGGGGCCTGCTGCCACCACGGCTTGGTGGCCATTTCCGGTCGGCTTATTTTGTCGTCACAGCCCTAACGCTAACTAATCCCTTCGCTCTCACATTTGTTCTCCCGTTCGTGCAGGGTATCCCGACGTGCCCGATAAACCTGGCCACGCTGAGGACGCGGCTGCCCGATCTCGGCAACTGGAGTCTGCCCCACATATGCAAGGAGGCGGTCACGAGCAGTGGCAACGGCAACGGGACGGACGGGGCCACCGGTAACTACAGCAGCAACATTACCGCGACGGCCGACGCCTTCTACCAGCCGTCGGTGCCACCATCGACGCAGCCGCCAGGAGCAGCGGCCACCGCTGTCACCGTACAGCCGCAGGCACAGCAGCACTACCACCAGACCAATCTGCACAAGTTCTACAAGGCGCACAAGAAGATGCCGGCGTTCCGTGGCCGCCGCGGCTGGTGTGGCTGTCTGCAGGTGAGACAACGTTAGGCATTAAACGTTAGGCATTCTTCAGTTCCTCGCCTTCATGGGCAAAGCTCGTAAACCCAAACCTAAAGCGATCGATCGATCAATTAGTTCCAATTTTGATTGCAAAATAAGGAATCGTCAGAAAGTGTCCGAATCCGATTGAATTCCGAGTTTACTCCGAGTGCAGCGCAAAAACGCATTTCGTCCAAAATTGCAAAACTCATTACTAATGTTTCAGATTTTAATGATGGTTGTTTGAGGAGGAGATAATGGTTTCCTTGACACAAATTCGTGTCAATATTCGAAATACTTTATAACTTTATCATTTTTTCCATAGACTGCGTATAATCACTAATTTGCAACTGACGCAAAATTGATTTTGATTTTAAATTTGATAAACTGTTAATAACATCAGAAACAAAATAGAAATTCCTGCTCTTAACTCGACTCGACGCAGAAACAATAGTGATATAGCTATGATGATTTTCTACGATTGTATGGTACAACAATAAGGCCACAATGTTGCTTTTTTGTATCAATACATTTCTAAGACAATGACCTGATAGATCTTTTGTTTTTTCTTATGAAAAGCTCAAATTTTTTGACAAATTGTCCACACACTGATCCCGAAGGTTCGTCGCTTGTTGAATGCTGCAGTCTTTTGTTTGCTCAACCAACTGAATGACTTCAAAACACGCTCAAAACAAGCATCTTTAGCGTGATGGTGATTATTGTAGTTGATTGTGGAGTGGCCTCCCTATAGAAATAGGCAACTCCGGACAACGATGTCCCCGGAAGGCGCAGCCCCACACGGTGCGGTTAGATCATCGCGCACACCATCGACTGATGGTGCAGATTAAATTACACGCCTCCAATTTTCCACGTGGACAGGCCGATTTATCCTTGTTTTTATAGCCCCAACCAAGGCTCGGGCTCGGCAAAGCTTTTCCTACTCCTCCCAGCCCAACGGGTGGCCAGTCGTCTCCCATTTTGCCCGGCCACGATGAATTCGATCACCTTCGCCAGTTCCGTAATCATGCTGTGTCCGGACCGGCACATTGCACCGCAGTTCTCGGCGAACGCGACGATCATTTATCAACAACCGTATGTTGTTCGCGTTCGCGGTGCTCGTTACGAATACGCGCACGCGCTCGGCTTGCGTAGCTCGGTCTTGCGGTAACCAAATTTCAAACACTTCCGCATCGAACCAGAGGGTCCTCCGAAGCCCCACACAAACTGGGCGTCGCGCGGCCCCCCGTGGGGTAAGGAAAATGAATGTTTTAAAAGTAAAATTTCGACACGACGCAGGGCGGAGTGGCCCCCGTGACTGGCTGGCTGGCCGGTCCTGCTGCCGGACTGGTTCGTTCCCTCCACGAGGAGGCTTCGGTTTCACTCTCTATTCATCATTTAGCCGCGGAGCGATCGATAGAAACAATTTATCACGATAGCATGATGGCGATACGGTTCCGCCGGGCGGCTGGGTCGAGCATATGATCCGGTGACTTATCATGGTTGTGAGCCCGCAAACTACGGTGTGGTACCGGGACTCGAAACGGGACGTGGCACTTGGTCGCGCTGCTGGCGGCGCTACGTCGGTGGCTAGTTCCATTATTGTACTCTTTCACATGCCGAAGGCAGATCTTACTCCACTTGCTGGCAATGGCATGATTTACGGCACGATTTTAATCGAACTTGGCTCGCCCGCAGCAGATGCACACTGTCATCAGCTACACGTGTTTTTATTTTATCTTCCGGTGCACCGGACCTTATGCGCCTTCGGACCTCCGGTAACGGGACGGCAAGATAAATGATCGCCTATTGGCAATTAAATGTTATCGAAACGAGCGATCTGCGTGGCGCAAAATGATGTAACATTGCAGCACGCAAAGGGTTATTATCGTTCTATTTTTCAAATGAAAAATGAAAGTTAATTTACATAGAAATTGTGACATTTATTCCAAGTTGGAAGCTATTTGCTAATAACTAGAGCAATACCAGTGCGCTTAGCATTTCAAACCGGATTTGGCACTGGTTTTAGCGCCCAAAACGCGCGTTCGATAATTTAACAAGGTTCCAGCGAGGTACCTGAAGTCTGATTTTGGAGATTGTTTGATGGGTGAAAGTTCTTTGAATATGGGTTACATAGAGAGGCTTTCGTCTACGTTCACTAGAGGCTTTTTGCTGATAAATTTGCTAAATAATTCCAGTTCTAGCATATGAAGCTGCGGATAACCAACCTATTTTTAGTTACAAGTCAAATTTGAACATGCAATATTTGCAGAAAAATTCAAGATTTCCCCAAAACCAAGTCTTCATAGGTTTTTCCTCTTTTTCCCTAAGAGCGCGTTTAAGTATCTTAATTTTGAAACCTAAACGGAATTAGTCCCTCAATACTATCTCGCGATAGAGCTAGAGTTTGATTAATTCTAGATTTTAAACGCCCCTGCGACTGATCGATGTTCACATTCCGCCGTTCGCATGCTCTGAATGTTCAGTCAGAAAACTAAATGTTCAAACTTATACCCAAACTTTATCATTTTGATATTGTTTTGAGATATCTCAATCATAAAAATAGCCACGAACAGAGTTTAACACCAGGCCTCAATATATGGCCATTCCCGTGTACGACTATCGTCCTTCTGGGGCTAGCTGTTACAGCTTGTTGTGGCCTTGCGAAAAATCGTCGATCAACCAGCCACCGACAGTGATTGTGGTCAATGTTGAAACATAAGTTGCGTGCTTGACATATTCTTGACCGCCAAACAGAACAGTCCGCTCGGAGGTACTAAAGGCATAAACAGGACCTTTATTACGTGGTACCGTCGCTACAACATGAACCCGGCGATGATGTATGGGCCGGATGCCCCTGTACGCGGCAGCACTGTCTTCCTCTTTTCACTTGAACTCACGGCCACGGCCCCGAGGAAGCTCCCCGAGGCTGCTGCAGACTGCGGGTTCGCCCGTATCACTGTGGGGTGGTAATTCACAAGATGATAACCTTGCCAGAGCATGGGCTCAAAAGTATGCCAAGACCGCTCTGCCATTCGCCGCGCCGCGCACATCACCCGTGGTACCGTTTTGAGCCATGAACGCCGCTCATAATTTCCATAATTGGCAAAATCGAACCCTGGTCTCGTATCACCGGGGACCCTTGTCGTCTGTGTCAAAAGAAAGACTGACCCCTGTCGGTCGGCGGACCCTCTTTGACACTGACATTCTGCATCTGCATACGGTCAGTAATTACCTTCGTCCTCGTGCCGTCTGCCAGGCTGTTGGACAGGAGGATCGTACCTTTGCAGTACCAAGAATGAGGAAGTCACACGGCGGAGGGTCACCAACGCCGCCGTATGTCCATATTCGATTCCCAAAAGGAGATATATTCCCAAAAGGAGACGCACCGAAGGTTGCCCGCTGAGAGTTATGGAACCCTTCACATTGGAGTTCTTGTCTTCAGCACCTCGTTCACCGACTTGGTGCGACGGGAGGACATCTTGGGCAGCGGATTGTGTAAGCGACCTCGGTAGCCATGCTGGGTTCAGCCACGCACGCATTACGCGCGACTATAATTTGCTTACCAGATTACTTGCAGAGTCCGTGACGCCAATGTTTTACTCTCAGTCGCGGTTGCACTGACCCGCAACTCCTGATTCGATATCATTCGGACGCAGGCCCGCAGGTTGGCGAAAGGCTACAGTGACATAATCTGCACGCGATCTGTGCCGACAGTGATCATGACGCGAAGTGTTTGCTGATTGCTGTCACCGTTGTCGGGACGGGGGGCCTCCGAAGGCATTGGAGATAAGAAGGAATGAGCATTCATCGTTTTACGGATGTTATGTGCTTGCGTATGGAGATTTTATGGGTCCTGTTTGCTTGCGCGCTGCACCGCAGAACTATAACTTCTCGGACCAGGAAATGGAGACGGCGTACCTGGTACGGCCATTTCTAGGATTATAAAACCATCAACCCGTAATGTTATATCATGCGCAATGATCGCGCGATTTAACGCAGCTCTCGAGATTGCCGCCCGTGCGATCCTTGACACGTTGCGATACTTTTACTTTAGTCGTAAAGAAACATCGATCGAATAAGTGATCTTTCAACTTCAGGTTGGTAAATTTTTAAACAGCAAAGAAGCTCATTTGTAACACTGAACCAACGAACAAAGCGCAAGTGGGACCGGCCTCCCTTTTGTGCTGTCGGCTAAACTCTTGGAACAGTGGCTCCTTTTTGAATTTGTCTCTTTTTGTTGTCTGTTGGCTCTTTTGTTGGCTCCACGGTGAACAATCGAAAGCATGTCAACAAATCGTATTGTCTCGTAACGCGCCTTGGTGTAGTTTTTAAGGCATTTTCATTGACTTTTTGAAGGGTGCTTTTCGAATTTCGGTGCCGAAAACTACAACACCAGAGTCACCCAATCCGGTCTTGCGGTCCGCCAGCCGATTACACAAATTGGTGTCAACGACGCCGGTGCCAATGGATTGAACCAACGCGTCTACCAGATTGCTAACCAGACCCCTTTTTGTGGTAATGCCTGAAAATTTAACTCCAAAACAAGCTTCTCCACCCTGCGTGGGAAAAGAGGCCTAACCTGAGCCCCCAGTGCCTCTTGTTTATCATTAATTTGTTTTATTTTTCTCACGCCCTCCGGTCCAATTTTTGCCAAACCTGCGAGCGTGGCCACCAGTCGCCCACATCTGACCTCGGCGCAACCCAATAACCGCACTAACTACGTGCCTCGAATCGATTCCCTGCGCCTGGTTCGCCGATTTTTAGCCGAGATGCACGCGCGAAGAAAATCAATCATATTCATTACGGAGGGGGCTCCAGTAATCATGCCGGCCACGGCCACCAACCTCTTAAATCCTTCGCATCAGCAGACTCCGGACGGCCGAACCCATCGCTCAGCCGTCCCCGAAGGTGCACCCAAAGTTCAAACAGCCAGCCAAACGCTACGCTATCGTCGACCTAATCAACCTTTCGCATCATAGAACATGGACGATCCGTGGGCAGAAAGGCAATCAAACCGAACCGGAACGGTTCGTTTATTGATCGTTTTTCCCGTCCGCGTTTTCGCGCGGGAATCCATCCACCACCGTCCGTTTCCGCTTCGCTTTGATTGGCTTCCCCCTTTCTTCACTTCGCGGTTCAGTTTCATTCTTTCGATTTTGGCCCAATTTCGCGCCAACGGCCAAGATAGTTGGACTAAATTGTTTAAATTGAATAACACCAATTTGAGTGCGCCGCCGGTGAAGCGGAGCGCTCCCAGCCCCGCCAGAGGCCAAGAGGTTGAGGGTCCAACTCAAGAAACAGGTCGTCAGGAGAGTGTTGCCTGTCGAGATTAACAGCAAATGAGAAAGAAAGATTTGGACCAGCAGAAGCGATTAGAAGTGCGGCCCTCTGGGAATCGATCATCGTGATCCAACGGCTTGATGCGTTGGCTGTAGATGGTAAATGGAAATTTTCTTCCCCAAACCGTGAAAATGGTTCGGGTTTGGTTTGGTGGCATAATTTTGCCGTCAATGACCTTTTGTGCGAAACAATCTGAAAACAAGTTTGGTGAAATGGCGGAACGAGAATGAAGAATCGACATTGGATCCGAAAATTTAATATATTGCTCTGGGCATTGGGAAGCAGCGCAGCAACAGGCGTTGGTGTTGAGTTTTTTCGCTGATCAATAAGTCGTGAGGTTGACTTTTGAGAACATTTTTTAGCTTTCGTACAATTGTAGACGACTTCACAACACATGTTGTTCAATGCAAGCAATCGCTATTTTACTCAGAATCTCGATACCAACGTTTGGAACAACAAAAAAATGCCACTCCAATATTGATGAAAACCATAAAACAAGAAACTTATTGACTTGACTTACTGACTTATTGACGGAACCTAAAATTGAAATTGTTTATAACCTTCGAAAGAAAAATTAACATTCGACAGAGAACCAGAAGAAATTCATCCCCGACCGGAAAGATTAAAAAGAAGTGTCATTGCAAAACTTAAAACCTCTTAACAGCTCAAAGGCTGTAGCAACTTAAATTAAAAAGTCAGGTTGATTAAAGGCTTATTGGGATAAAAGAATTGTGAACGAATATCCTCAAAAACCTAAACAGTTTTTAATAAAACAGGACATTGTTCACTTGTTGCTCCCCTGTGAGGTATCGCAAATAGCAAATACCGTTCATCAAAGTACACACCGTTTTCATGGCACCCGAATTAACTTGTCGAATGACGAACATTTGCTACGAAATTCTCGGTCCAAGTAAGCCACGCTCCGACCCGAGAGCGTTGAAGTTGGGTGAAAATGGACACGGTTTTCCAAATTCTGAGTATCGCCCAGCAAATTGTCGTGTTTCTGTTGTTTGAAGCTGTAATTCGCCCGTTTCGAAGGAAACACCCCCCAAAGGAACCGGTTTTTTTGTAACATCTTGTCAACTCCCGCTTTCATCCCGCAGGATGACGAGCCGCCCGAAATTTGCGTGGTCGAAGGAGTGTTCTCACTGCAGACCCTCACCCCAACCCAACCGATGCCGGCCATCGACGAGCTGGACAGCAAGTTCGCGGAACTGGTCGAAGAGCTGGATCTGACCGCACCGAACAAGGCCGCCATGATGGGTTTGCCGCCGCAGAAGAAGTGGCAAATCTACTGCTCCCGGAAGACGCCCCTCGACAGCGGACCGAACGGGGCACCGCCGCAGGCCATCCCGCCCACCCCGGAGCAGTACATCGAGCGGCTGAAGGACATGGTGCTGCAGCTGAAGGCGTGCACACCGGACGAGTCGCCGATCCACGAGTACGGGCCCAAGATCGAGTCGCAGACGGCGCTATTCGACGCCCTCCGGACGGCCCTGCGCACTTCGGCCCACAGCTTCGTGATACGGTTCATCGAGCTGCAGGGTCTTCCGGCGCTACTCGAGCTGCTGCAAGCGCTCGATATCCGGGTCGCGAACAGCCCGCTGCACACGAGTCTGATCGGGTGTATCAAGGCGCTAATGAACAACTCGACGGGCCGATCGCACGTGCTGGCCCACCCGACCGGCATCGACACGATCGCGCGCTCGCTGGCGGCCGAGAACGTGAAGACGAAGATCGCCGCCCTCGAGATCCTGGGCGCCGTCTGCCTGGTGCCGGGCGGCCACAAGAAGGTCCTGACGGCGATGCTGCGCTTCCAGGAGTACGCCGCCGAGCGGGCCCGCTTCCAGGGCATCGTGAACGATCTGGACCGCTCGACCGGCGCCTACCGGGACGACGTGAACCTCAAGACGGCCATCATGTCGTTCGTGAACGCCGTGCTGAACTACGGGCCGGGGCAGGAGAACCTCGAGTTCCGGTTGCACCTGCGGTACGAGTTCCTGATGCTCGGCATCCAGCCGGTGATCGACAAGCTGCGCGGGCACGAGAACGACACGCTCAACCGCCATCTGGACTTCTTCGAGATGGTGCGCAACGAGGACGAGAAGGAGCTGGCCCGCAAGTTCGAGCACGAGCACGTGGACACCAAGAGCGCGACGGCCATGTTCGATCTGCTGCGTCGCAAGCTGAGCCACTCGCCGGCCTACCCCCACCTGTTGTCGCTGCTCCAGCACCTGTTGCTGTTGCCCCCGAGCGGTGGCGCGAACGCCCAGCACTGGCTGCTCTTCGACCGCGTCGTCCAGCAGCTGGTCCTGCAGCACGAGGAGCGCCCGGCCAGCGATCTGATCGATCCGGACACTCCGGCCGGCGACAAGCGTTCCGAGACCGGCTCGGTAGCGTCGGCGTCGATGAAGCTCCGGGACCCGGACGTGGCTCCGCTCGCGATCGACGTGCGCAAGATCGTGAAGCTGCTGGTGAAGGAGGAGGAACTGGTGGCGGCCCGGACCCGAGCCGAGGATTTGGAGCGTGAGAACGGGGAGATTGCGGCTCGGCTGGCGAAAAAGGAGCAAGACCTGGATCACCGGACGCAGGAGAAGGAAGACCTGGAGACGTCGCTGGCGCGGATGCGCGAGCGGCTGGAGAAGGAGAGCGCCAACCACTCACAGGCCGTCCAGCGGGCCCTGCACGCGGAGATGCGGGCCGAGGACCTGCAGCACCGGTTCGCCGGCGAGCAGCAGGAGCGGATACGGCTAGAGCGGCTGGTGACCGAGGGTAGCATTCCGGACGACCAGAAGGTGGCCGGTCTGGCGGGCGCGCAGTGCAACGGACAGACGGCCACCTCACCGCCACCGCCGCCGCCGCCCTGCAAGCTACCCCCGCCACCTCCGCCACCCATGATGATGTCGGCGGCCCCGGCAGCCCCACCTCCACCACCGGGCGGACTCGGCGGAGCAACGAAGCCTGGGGCCGTCAACGGAGTGGCCGGCGGCGGTCCGCAGGCCCCGGCCGCCCCGAAACCGGACGCCCCGAAGAAGAACGTTCCGCAGCCGGCGGCACCGCTCAAGAGCTTCAACTGGTCCAAGCTGCCGGACAGCAAGCTCCAGGGCACGGTGTGGAGCGAGCTGGACGACACCAAGTGGTACAACAGCATTGAGCTCGAGTCCATCGACAAGCTGTTCTCGGCCTACCAGAAGAACGGTGTGGCGGTACGTAGCGTGCGGTCCTAGGTGGCGCACCGACTCACGTCACATGCCCTCAACGTGTTGTTTCTTTATCACTCCACAGAATGATGGTTCGATCGAAGATCTTCGCCTGATCGGCAAGAACAAGGCCAAGGTACTGTCTGTGATCGATGGGCGCCGGGCGCAGAACTGCACCATCCTGCTCAGCAAGCTCAAGATGTCCGACGAGGAGATTTCCAAGTAAGCACGGACACCCGCGGGTTTAAAGGTTCGGGAATGGAGATAACAAACACTTGAATCCCATTTTCCAGGGCGATCCTGTCCATGGACTCGAGCGAGCACCTCCCGATCGACATGGTGGAGCAGCTACTCAAGTTCACACCATCGGCCGAGGAGCGGGCCCTGCTGGACGAGCACTCCGAGGACATCGATTCGCTGGCCCGCGCCGATCGGTTTCTGTACGAAATCTCCAAGTAAGTTCGGACCCCGGGACTTCACCCTAGAACCGCGAAAGCTAACCCATCACTGGCGCCTCTTCTTGCAGATTACCTCACTACGAGCAGCGTCTGCGCAGCCTGCACTACAAGAAGCGGTTCCAGGTGACGGTGAACGATCTGGCGCCGAGGATCGCGAGCGTGATGGAGGCATCGCGCGAGGTTGCCCGCTCGAGGAAGCTCCGGAAGCTGCTGGAGCTAGTGTTGGCGCTCGGTAACTACATGAACCGTGGTGCGCGTGGCAATGCGTCCGGCTTCCGGCTGGCGTCTCTGAACCGGCTAGCCGACACGAAGTCGAGTGCGGCCAAGGGAACGACGCTCCTGCACTACCTGGTGCAGATCATCGAGAAGAAGTTCAAGGACATCCTGACGCTCGAGGAGGACCTACCGCACGTGAAGGAAGCGTCCAAGGTGTCGCTCGGCGAGATGGACAAGGACATCACGATGCTGCGGGCCGGGTTGGCCGAGGTGAACCGCGAGATCGAGTTCCACCGGAGCAGTGGGACCGCCCAGACGGGCGACCGGTTTCTGCCCGTGATGCGCGAGTTCCACGCGCAGGCCTCGGTGCGCTTCGCCGAGCTGGAAGACCAGTTCCAGGACATGAAGACGAGGTACGTCGGCGGGTGACCTGGGGCAATGGTATCGGAGCAGATCCTTTAAATGTGCTTTTGCCACAATAGATTCGACCGTGCCGTGCGGCTCTTCGGTGAGGACGGATCGGTCGTCCAGCCGGAAGAGTTCTTCGGTATCTTCGACGGGTTCCTGTCCGCCCTGATGGAGGCGAAGCAGGACAACGAGAACTTCCGGCGGCGCCAGGAAGAGGAAGAGAAGCGCGCCAAGCAGGAGGCAGAGGTGAGTGCCCCATGACGAATCGCCTTTCGATCGCCTTTCCCTGTGCCTGACCGGACCTCACTTTCTCCACAGCTCAAGAAGCGCACCATCGAGCGCAAATCGAAGGAGGGCCTGCTCAGTTCGGTGGCCAAGAACCTGGGCCTCAAGTCGAAGCACACCAACGGGACGGGCCCTGTGACGGTAGCAGCCGACGCCAACAATAAGGGCGAGTTTGACGACCTGATCTCGGCCCTCCGGACGGGCGACGTGTTCGGTGAGGATATGGCCAAGTTTAAGCGCTCGCGCAAGACGCGCCTCGGCCCGAACGGAGCCACCAACACCTCACCGCCGCGCAGCCGCAACAGCATCGGGCGGGAGGACAGCCGCGAGCGAACGGGTGTCGTTAACCGGCGGCAGTAGTCGGGACCCACCGCTACGCTCCTTAACCCACAGCCCTCGCAAAACCCACCCTGTACGTAGACCCCCTCAAACACCCCTCAACATATTCCGGTGCTAGCCGTCTGCTGCTGATTAGATGTTGTTGTAACCGAAACACGGCCAGTAGATAAATCAAATGTATCTGTCACGTCTCCCCCAAAGGGTGCGTGTGTGTGTGTCTGTGCGTGTGTGTCGTGTGTATGTGTGTGTGTGTGTGTGTGTGTGAAGAGGAATCGAAAGCCCTGGGGCGTAGTGTAGCCTTTCTTCCATAGCGGAATCAACCGGCGGTAGAGGTTCCTGCCCCAAACGGGCACTGGCCGAAACGTGCTCTCTGTAGCCCCGTGCGCCCATTCCCAGCCCTTTGGCCCATCCTGTAAATGTTTAGTTACCAAGCATCCTCGATCGATCGATCCTCTGGTTCTCGGCTGCCAAAAGGATCGCTTTCTTCCTTCCTCCTTTTCGTTCTTATCTGTTCACCCTGTACAGTAGTATGTGTTTAGTGTCCGTGCTTAAGTTTAAGTCTTCGGCTAGCGCTTCGAAGCAAACGAGTCAAAACCCTGCAACCTCAAAAGGGCTTCCTTTCCCAAGAGCGAAACCATGCGCCCCTCCTTAGGGCGCCCGACCTTTGTCCTGGACATCATCGGTATCCGCTAAGAATATGTATATGTACTTTGTCAACTTTGCATTCCCAGTTTCTGCCGCCGACTATTCGGTACGGCACAGCGAAGGTGTAACGAACGCGTGGAATGGAGAGATTATAGTAAAAACATTACAAACCCTTTTCGAGCCCATTTATTGAAGTCTGCACTGGAAGCAGTGTGCTCTACTTTGTACGTTGTTAGCGTAGCGTAGTGAAAAACGAGCATCGGAAAAAACATGATTTAAATAATATAAAAGCTTTGGATACTCGGAGCCGGGGGGCTATTTTTATGATTTTTTCTCGACGCATGTTGTTGAAAGTTGTAAATGGTTCTCAGCAAACTCAAGCGTAAAAGTTGCATTCGTACCCCGATCGTGTTTCACCAGGAGGAGCACCTCCCGGAGGATCGAGCACACAGTCAGTCATCATCGTACGTATATCATATCCAATCCGTGCACGCGCACACCTCCCTTCTGTGTTGGTTTGTTGTCGAAACATAAACGGCGTAAGTTGGGTTTGTTTAAGGATTTTTTAATAATAAGAGAGGACGAGCAACACACAAGTAGCATTAGCAAAACTCATGATAATAAACGGTCATTGATGGTAGCACCCGCAGCAAGGTTTGTTAGACAGAGAGAAGGAGAGAATGATCTCTCCACTTTTGTTTTCTGTTATCCATTAGCCGCAGCTCCACTTTTAACATTAGCATTAGCAAAATGGCATCAAAACTCAAGTGCCGCCGTAAGCGACAGTCAAGAAGCCAGTTTAGTCAGCCGGTGCGTTCCACCGGGGTTTAGTTGTAAATATCGCCACTAAAACGAGTGCTGTAAAGGCCCTAAACAAAAGCCCACCTAGCACTACACCACCGCCCGTTGGCACCAATTGGCCACCTTTTAGATTGCACGCATTCAATCCGTAAATCCGCTTGTCGATGGCGCTACGTGTGCTTTCTTCCCAGTGGTATCCCGGCGGCGGCAGCAGCAGTCGCTAGCGCAAATCCAGTGTCAACGTGTGAAACAGCGTATTGTAGCCGGTGCGGCTTAACCGGAACTCACGTAGTCTCGAGCACACTTAGGGGGAAGTAATAATTTTTGGAACACAACTTTGGATCCCTAGCGAAGGGATCAAACTCAAGAGATTTAAACGAGACCAAACCGAAAAAGGGCGGTATTAAGAGGGAGCGAGCAAGAGCATCATGTGGTTGATTTTTAGTGATTACTGTGAACGGTACGAACACACGATTGTATGAAATAAATAGATCGAATAAACACGCACATCATCGGAGACTGGTTACTTCCGGGGAAAGAAAGGGTTTGGCTCGATCATTTCACGTTTATTTTATCTATTGCCGGTGTCATGCGGTGGCGCACCTTTCTCACCGGTGTCTCTTCGTGTTTCGCTTCAGCTTTACAGCCGTTCCCTCGATCGTGGCCCCCCGTGGCAGGGCACTGCCGGCGGGGCCATGATTCCGAACGCCTGCAGATGCATTTAGCTTGCCAATCTCCAACTTTGTCGCCCGCTGTATAGCAGCGATTTGGCTTTTCACGACTGGATTTTGGAGCTGACGTGCGGCCAGATCCTTCTGCTCGTCCGCCGGCACCGCGTCGAAGATGTCCTTCACGTTCAGCATGCGCTTGGTGAAGAACATTTGCGGAGTGATGCGTTCCTGTTGCTTCGAACCGAACAGACTGACCAGCCCCCAGGGCTCGGCGGTGCCCTCGGTGACCGTGTCCTTTCCGTGCGACTCCAGCAACCAGGCGGCATTTCGCACCTGCATTCGGAACAGTTCCGTTTCCTCGAGGTTCACGTTTTTGCTCACGTTCAGCACCGTTTCGAGCGGGTTCACGATGTACATGGGGCTGTGATCGGGCTTCAGGATCGTGGCGCCAAGGTTGAGACTGATCGCGCGCTGATTAAAATCAAACTGCGAGTAAAACTCGAAGAACTGCTGCAACAGCTGCTCAAGTGTGGCGGTGTTGTGGCTCCGGAACGCATCGTAGATTGTGGCACTCTTGAGGAACGTGTGTGCCCATTCGGTTTCCTCATCGTGGCCGAACCGGGTGACGGGTACGGAATCTGGCGCGGTCTGCGCAGCGGCAGCACTCAGCTGCACGAGCCGATTGATCGATGGCAGGACGGGCACATTGGTCTGCTGCAGAAAGAACATGACCAGCATGGTGAGAGAAAAGTTGGTGATCCAATAACCGGGCGTGTGGTTGGTCAGCCCAACGGCCTGTGCCCAGCGCCGAACGGCAAAGGTTAGGGGCCGCACGCGATCATCCAGCTCGCCGAAGAGATACAGCAACTCCGACATGTACACGCCGGCCGTATTATTCATTGTGAGATCGATCTCGAGGTCGAGATGCTCGTGGTGATACTTGACGATCGGGACGCGTGCCTTTAGAATTCGCCGGACACTGTGGACACCCGGCAGAAACAGTTGCAGCACGTCACCGATCGACTCAAGCTGCCGCTGCACCTGTGTCCGTTCGTTCGGGTTGGTCGCTTTGGTGTGGAAGACGAGCCGCGAGTTCCGATCGGGTGGTTCTCCCGAGCGTGAGTCCAAATCTAGGATCACATCCAAATCACACCCCATTCGACCGTACCCGTTGACGGACGATCCGAACGGGTGGGCTAGGGCCTGCGGGAACATCCCCTGGATCGACGATTCAAGCTGCCGCACCGCTAGGAAGCGTAACCGTTTGCCGAGTTCGTTTAGCTTCGTGACGCGGTGCAAGATCGACACCTGATCGTCGACGGACAGGGCGGCCGCTAGCAATCCATTCAGTTCCTGCTCATCAATCGACCGCGTACCGTCGACTAGCGCCAGGACCGGTCTGCTCGGTGGCGACTCCGATCCGGCCACAAGGCGAGGCTTAGGACCCGTGCGGAACCAAAGAAACAGGGACCGAGCGCGAACACCTGGCCGTTCGGTACTGAACACACCCGACTTCACGGCGGCATCGGCTTCGGCCGTGCTGCCAAATTCTAGCAAAATGTAGTGCAGATCACCATCACTGTCCCCATCGACCCGATAGTGGTGTGAAGTGGTGATCTCGCCGAACTGTGAACAGTACCGGTGCAGCTCGTCGTACGATCGCTCAGAGCTTACTTGGACCAGAATGCTACGTCTCGCCTCATCCCGGCGGGCACTGAGCATCGCGTCGAACGTTCGCCGAACGTTTGCTGCAATCAAAGTAGGTGTTAAATTAAGAATTCGCAATTCCGCTGAGGCCACACCAATTCATTACCACTGCAATGCCGCACCGGCCATGAGGATGGGAGGGTACTGTGCGATGTTCGGCCGGCAGCCGCGGCCGGTTGAAGTATCCTCCGAATGAGCCCAAAGTCAGCTGTTTTTTTCGTGCGAAATACCGTCGTGCGGTAGATGTGAAACATTGCGGCGCAGTGACGTCGACAAAGCCCGATTTGCCCGGCGTGTAGGAAACAAACAAAAGCGCCGGAAAAACACCACGAAATCACCGCATTTAACTCGTTACATGATGAGCCTGAATCGCGGTGGCCAGTCGGCTGTCAAAACGGGTTGGTACTACCGCGAGGAAGGAAGAGGTTGCATCATGTAGAAAAGAGACAGCACGAATACACACCCGGTGAAAAGTGTCACGCCATATGTGTAGGGCAAAACATAACCAACATGTTGCAGTTTTGTGCAGTAAACTTTGGAGTTTGTAGCAACAACAATCTAACATTCTCGTTCAGTTTATAAGCCAACCGAAAAACGTAGATTGCAAAAGTAGAACGATAACAATCGGCCTGCTCGGTCTGATACGACCTTTTAGTACACAACCGATGCGCGGTAACATTTTCTTCGGGCGCTCATCAACAAAACCTAAGTTACCAGTCAAACTGTCACTGCAAAGACCATGCCGTTTTGTTTACAACCGTGTTGGACTGCCCATTCCACTGTGGTCCATGAAGATCAGACGAAGAACTTGCCGTTAGTTTCGTATTCCAGCCGCGCCGTTAGGAAATGAAGGAATCGAATAAGAAATCGAAACCAGTGGCGAGCAACAACAAAGGGGTGATGGCACCGGCGAAAGCAGAAGCCTCGACCGCTGGTGGTAAGATATGGGACGACGCACGGTTCGCCCATTTGGTGAGCGATCCTCGTTTCCGGGGGATACCGAAGTCGCAGAAGAAGGTCCAAATCGACAGCCGGTTCAAGTCCATGTTCAAGGATGAACGGTTCAACGTTAAAGCCAAGGTGGACAAGTACGGTCGAAAGCTGCGACCCACGGAAACGGCCGAACTGAGAAAGTTCTACGAGCTGGAGGACGATGCCACCGATGAGGAGGAACAGGAACGCGAACGGGAACGGGAGCAGCGTGCGATGGAAGGACGAACGGACGCGCGAGAAGAGGAATCGGAGGCCGAATCGGATTCCAGTGACGAGCTACAGTTGACCAAAGAAGAAAAGGGGACAGCCTTGTCGGAGAAGGTCAAGAATCGGCTGAGGACGTTTGCGGATGATTTTAGGCGCGGCGAAGGCCGACTGCACTCGGATGACTCTTCGGAGGACAGCTCCTCGGACGACGACGACGAACAGGAAGACGAAGATGAAGTGTTCATCGAGCACGTGTGGGGAGAACTGGATGCCGATGCGGAACACACGGAAGAATCCTCGCATCGGCTAGCGGTTTGCCACATGGACTGGGACCGGATCCGGGCCGTCGATATTATGGTTCTTCTCACGTCGTTCCTTCCCCCGGGATCGTCGGTAAAAAGTGTAAAGGTAAGAACCGGAGACCCGAAACAAAATGTGCGGTGCGTAATCGATGTGTTTTCCACAGATCTACCCCTCTGAGTTCGGCAAGGAACGCATGAAGGAGGAAGAAGAGCGGGGACCGCAAGAACTCACGGTACGTCGTGACGATTCCGAAGAGGAAGAAGAGGATGACGAGGAGGCACAGAAGGAACGGCTTCGGGAGTATCAGCTGAACCGGCTGAAGTACTACTACGCCGTGGCGGAGTGCGATTCGATCGAAACGGCGGACAAGATCTACAAGGAGTGCGACGGCGTCGAGTATGAGAGTACGGCCAACAAAATCGACCTACGGTTTATCCCGGACGATATGGAGTTTGGCGAGGATGAACCGAAGGACAGTTGCACCGAGCTACCGGATATGGGCAAGTACGTGCCCCGTATCTTCAACACATCGGCCCTTCAACAGGCCAAGGTCGAACTCACGTGGGACGAGAACGATCTCGAACGGAAGGAGTTCAACGAGAAGCTTCGAGATGGCAAGTGGGCCCAGATGCCGGAAACGGAACTGAAGAAGTACGTCGCCTGTTCTAGCAGCGACGAAGAAGAAGCAGATGAAACCCGTGCCAGTGGAAAGAAGCGGCAGAAGCGATCCGTTTTGCGCTTACGGGCACCCGAACCGGATGATGAGGACGAAGATTCCGATGATGCGGGAGCACTCGGTGGCAAAGAGAAACGCGACATGATTGCCAAATACAAGGCCCTGCTGAGTGACATCAAGGAAAAGGACCAAGCGGCCGAGGAAGATCAGATCGGGATGGAATTCACTTGGAAGGTGAATGGGGACGACGGAGCCGAAAACGAGAGACAATCCAGCGAGACCGACCACAAGAAGAACCCGCTGCCGGATGATGTGAATCCGTTCGAAAAGATTCTGCAAAAGAAGAAGGAAAAAAGTAAACGCCGGAAGGAGCTGAAGAAGCGCCGCAAACGAGGTGAACTAGTCGAGGGCAGCGATGGCGAACAGTCCGACGCCGGCTCTAGCAGCGACTCGGAAGACGATCTCCCGTACGGCGTCGACCTGAACGATCCATTCTTTGCCAGTGCCTTCGACGAGAAGGAATTTGGTGGACCGAAGCAGAAGGGCAAAAAGAAGGATCCCGAGGCTTTGCGACGGACGAAAGAACGAGAGGAACGGGAAGCGGCCGAAGAGGCACGGCGTCAGGCCGAACTGGAGCTGCTGCTGGACGATGGGGACGATAATCGGGCACACTTCAATCTGCGCGCCATCCAGGAGCGCGAGATCGACTTGAAGGCGGTCTCTAAATCGAAACGGCGCCGCTTGCTGAAGAAAAGCAAACGAGAGATCGAGGAGCAACGCAGTGCACGGGGGGTGCCGAACGGAGGGGACAACTTTGAGGTGGATGTGGAGGATACCCGGTTCGGGGCCATCTACTCGAAGGCGGAGTACAACATCGATCCGACCAATCCGTCGTTTAAGAAAACGAAGGGAATGGAACGGTTGATCGATCACAAGCTGAAAAAGCGCCAGCTTGCCGAAAACGATGCGCGGGACGATGACGAACAGCGAGAGGGGGCGAAAAAGCAACGAAAAGATGTGGCCACCACCATGCTGGTGAAGAGTATCAAGCGGAAAATTGGCCAAGGCACGTGAAAAGGGTTCAACGATCACGTTGAGTTATGTTGAAAATGTGTTTAAAATTAAAGCAACGAGAAAAACAAAGGTAAAATTAGGCAACAATATACATCAAACATACCTTTGGAGGATGGTTGTTCGTCTGATCCTGGCCGTCGATTGTTCGCAACACTTTTCAGTTCAGTAGGTTCGGTTTATCCACCAACTTCAATCACTACAAGTATAAAAACACTACGATTCGCTATGAAAAACTTTATTTCACTTTTCCTTTCTTTCATGCGGTTCACTCCGCGGATTGGCTCCGAAACCAATCATACCCCAAGCTCTTTCGGGCACGGTTCAACACTTCCGACCATCGCCCGGTACAGGCCGGCTACTGGCTTCGACATCCGGCACACACTTCCACCGCCGCGCTGCTTCTGATGCTCCTGCCGATTAATGTCCCCGACGCATACCCACCGACTGGCGGCCGTCATATCGACAGCCCACTTCGAGTGATCCTTGAGCGTTGCGAAACGCTCGCTGGCCCCGATCACCACTTCCCGAACGTTTAACACACTGTGCCGCCGGTCGCGGCCACAGTCGCTCGGCAAGTTACCGGCCCCGTGCTGCCAGCTCTCCACCAGCAATCCCACGTCCAGGGCCGGAGCAATCCAATCGGCGTACAGTTCCTTCTGAAACTGGCGGCTCTTGGCGAACGTGACAAACTCAACTCCACCGCGCGACCGTATCATCTGCTGGCTGTAGAATGGCCCCGATCGGTCGACGGGCAGCATCTGGGCCGCTTTCGAAAGCGACGGGAACTGCTCGGCCAAGGCGGCCGGTACGCGCGACGAGTATACGGTCACTTCATTCTGGACCAGCTGCTGTCCGACGGTTTCCAACTGGGACGCATCGAGCGTGATGCACAGGAAACTTTGGCCGTACAATTGGCCGGTGTGCGGGTACCCGTAGCCGGTGCCGATTTCCGGTGGATACTTTGGCACCGAGTGTATCAGCCAGAACCCGGTGCGTCCGTCCGTACTGAGCACTCCCTTGGTGTGGCCACGCTCGAAATCGGTCGGCCCGTTCGAGGGTTCATCATTGTAGAGGATCGTAAGGAGCGACGATGCGTTGGCAAGTGCGGGATTGATCGTACTTCCCGGCACGCTCGCAGGGTGATCCACGGTGAACCGTGGTTCGTTCCAGCGGAGGATCCCTCGTGAATCGTCGGCCGAAGAAACGTACACGTATCGCAACCCATTCGACGTGGACCCATTTTCAGAGGGTTCCTTCGGCAACTTATAGAGGTAGAACCTGGGGAATTCCGGGTAGGAAGAGTGTGAACTGCATGTGACGACGCGAAGGTGAAGATCTTACCAATCGACTGGTTCACCGTGCTCTAGCCGGCAAGATACCGTATCGTCCGACGGAAGTAGAAGGCCACCCGAGAACGATAGGGCCAGTAAAAGGCTGAACAGAGCGTCACGAAACATTATCGCGTCACAAGCGATTTTGCCGAAAGAAGGCGATCGAATGAAGTGCAAGCCACCGATATAGATATTTCAAATATGGACGCTGTTTGTTTTGAACGTCAAACCCACTCGCTGTACTAAAAGTGCGTTGGTTTGCGTCTCAGCTAAAATTTAAAATTTTAGAATTAAACCGAAAGATGTGTAGTTCTGAGGGAAAAATCACACGAGAATCAGAAAAGCATATGGTTCTTCCAATCGGGTCTTAGAGTCTTTGCAGTATTCAGAATAGATTCTTTCGAAACCCAAACTCGCGTGGAACGTTTGTAATAAATTATCTCTTCTCTTTATTGTACAATAGGCTTATTTATGCGTTCGTTCGTTTCGGTCGCTCTCGCAGTTTAAGCGCCGCACTCTATAGTTCCGCTTTTTAAGCTTCACTTTGCACAGCACCGTGTAATAGGCGAACGCCCAAATTCATTCTAACCCCGTGCATCCTCTGCACGTGGGCTGGACACATATTTTCGCCGCTAACACAACGGCCGATGGATGGTGGACAGTGTACTATTGGGGCGTTCACAGGGAAAAGGTAACTACGGATCGTTCGGCAAGCAAAGCTAACACGGAAGGACACGCGGAGTCACTAGCCAGTAGAAGAAACCGGGAGTACGTTGGCTTATTTAAGATGCAGAATTTATCATATTGACATTAGCAACTCGCTCGAATTCGGGAGCAACACCGTCCCCCGGCAACACCGTTCTTTACTCAGGACGTGCCGCCCAGTTCAGCGCCACCGTGAGGGCCAATTTCAAAAACATAATAAATCGCATTCTGCAAGGAAAATGGAATGAAGAAGACTACGAACGGCCAACGGGAACGAGGAAGGAAGTGGACACAGGTAGACAAACAGAAAGGAGGCAGTTACGAAATTTAAATCATTTTGTCCTTTGGGCCACTGATCCCGCCGGTATCTGTTCGGACCGTCGCTGGCGGCACGTTCACTGGGCCTCCCGTCGACGCCGTCGTCGCTGCTGCTGCTTCGTTCGCCGCTGCTGGTCCATTAATACTGGCGTTTTTCTTCCGCTCTTCGACCACTTTCTGGAGTGCGTCCGCGTCGATGACGGTCGTGACGTGGTCGTCTTCGTTCGATTGCTGCGGAGGAAGTGGGATGTGGGGACGTCGGAGAGTAAGACAACAGTCGAAAGCAAAGGAAAACGGGCGCCTTGAAGATGAGCCCCGGAGATCATGATCTATCGTCGTTTCGTCCTCATTTCGGAGGATTTGACTTCGTCGTCGGCGAAGGCGATGGTGGTGGTGGTGGTGGTGGTGGTGGTGACAGTGGTGGCGTTGATGGGATAGCATCCAAACTGACCTGATTCGAAGAGGGTGGTGGCGGAGCTAGGGAGCTCAAATCCGTCGCCTTGTCCGTCAGCTCCAGCAGCTTCTCCTTTTCCTTCTCCTTCTGCTCCAGCAGCTTCTCTTTGGCTTCCAGGCTCTTGGTGAGCGCCTTCTCGATTTTGTCCTCCGCCTCAAGCACCTCTTCCTTGTCCAGCAGGTCGATCAGCTCGTCCACCTGTTTGGCGCTCAGCTTAACGTTCTCCTTGCCTATCGTTTCGATCACCTTTGCGTGGGCAAAACAAAAAGGCGTTTAGTTAATATGGTAGCTTATGACCTCACCGGGGCCGGCGGCAAACAACTCCAGAGCCCTGCCTTACCTTTAACACATCCTCCACCTTGATCTGGCCATCCTGATCGCCGTCGATTTTGCCAAGGATCTTGGAAATTTGATCCAACCTCGAATCGTCCGTCACGTTTTTGATCTGCATTTGGTGTTTGATAGGGAAATGTGAAATGAGACGAAAAAGCGGGAACGTGTCTCGCTGTGGCGATGTACCTTCTTGATGGCGGACATAAGCTCGTCTATCCGCACCAGCTCTTCGCTGGCCGCCACCGGTGGTGCCTGTACATCGGCGCTCTGCTCCGCCTGCACTCGCACCTGCTCCTTAAGCTGCTGCTCCTGGCGTTCGAGATCCGTCAGCACCGTGTCCATTTTGTTGATCATCGAGTTCACCTTCCGGAAGAGCAGCTTGGCCGCACGCGACTCTCGCACCTGCACTTCGTCCGGATTCTTGGCAGCCGTCACAACCTGCAAAAAGATTGGTGTTTGATTCGATCATCGTACTTCTCGAAAAATGGATCCCGATCGGTTTTCCGCAGTACAACCTCTTGCAGCTCCTGCACATCCTCCTGGTAGTCGGCGATCTCCTCTTTCAGGTCCCGTATTTCCTCCTTTTCCACGAGCAGCGTTTTCTTGTGCTTGGCCAGCGAGTCGAGGGCATCCTCCAGGGCTTCCAGATCCTTGCTCGAAAGCTCCTCGACGACCGTGTGCGGCTGTGGTGGCAGCTGATCGAGCACGACCTTTTGAGCCGGTGCCGGGGCAAAGATGATATCTGCGACCGGTTTCTGCGCTTCGACGACGCCCGGCGCTTCCTCCTTTACAGCGTCCGCCGTCAGCACAGGAGCACCATCGACCAGTTGCTCGCTTTCCTTTTGCTTTTCCTTCTCCTCCTCGCGCTCTTCCCGGATCCGGCGTTCCTCCTCCTTGATGACCTCGATCTTGGTCTTGTTGTCGATCTTGCCCTCCCGCTCACCAATAGCCGCCTTTGTAACGGTGGCGACCGAATCGGGCAGTGACGAAATGGTGGCCTTCAGCTTGTCGCCCGTGGTTGTGTGTTCCGGCAGCATAAGGGCGCGCGATAGCAGCAGCAGCGACGGTGGCACCTTCTCGTTCAGGCTGAGATTTATCCACTCTTGCAACTGCGACTTGAGGCGCTCCTCGGACGCACCGTAGGCTCGCATTCCGCGCGCCCGGCAAGCACCCTGCAGCTCCGACAGGTTCAACGACTCAATACCCTCCTTCTGGATGGTCCGATCGTCTGCGGCCAGATTGCGCAGCTTGAGCCGCAGTTGAAAGCGCAACAAGTTGGATGTGCCGATCGGGGACACCTCTAGCACTCTACATAGGGCCTGCAGCTGCTGGCGAGTTAGGGAATCGAGCGTGATTTCATCCTCGAACAGCTTGGAGAACTTGAGCATCTCCTCGTTCGAGATCGTGAACGTTTCCGATGTGCGGACGCGGGAGAAAAACTCGCTAAAATCTTTTGCCGCCTGCGACCGGTGCTCCTTGTTCTGGACGGACATGTCGTCGAGCGTTTTCTGTAAGAACTTGGCCATTTCCAACTTCACCTTGAGGTTCTGCTTGATCTTGTCTTCGCGCTCGGTTGCCGTCTGGAAGGTGGATGGTAGCATCCCGGGGAACAGCTTGATCGCTATCGGTAGCAGCAGCTCCATGAAGGGCACGATAATGAACACCGAGAACGGTACGAGCCGGAACAAATCGGAGGTGGTCCGAATGAGTAGTCGATGTTCTCGCCGTGTCAGTGTTTTACCGTTCAGCACCCGCCACAACAGCTTCCGGCTAATGTTGATGTCGATGAACAACAACCGGAAACCATGGTAGTAGTGGACAAGCTCAGCCCAGATCCGTTGCTGCAGGGTTTTCTTTACGACCGGAGCGGTGGCTACCACGGCAGCTCCTTGGGTAGTGGTCGCCTGCGGAGCACCACTTTTATCCGCAGCCGAGGTTTGCCCGCCATCGGCAATAACCTTTGCAGTGCCGGCCACGGCATTGTTTGCAGTTGTGGTGGCTGTGGCAGTATGTGTCTGTTGCTGCTGCTGTTCTTTCTCCTTCTCTTTCTGCGTCTTTTTCAGTGTTTGTACCGTGACCTCGACCTTGGAGGAAGGTTGCTCTAGCAACCAGCTGGTGGTGGAAATGCAACGAATGCCGGCCGGATTGCCGGCATATCCGAGGGCATCGAATAGGGGCACAAAAGTAGTCAGACTAGCCGCTCGCTGACTCGTGCCTCGGCCAGTGCTGTTGCTGCCTCCGAGACCGCTGTTCGACAAAAACACCCCATCGTACTGTGCACTTATGATGCCGATTGGCCGTTTCGTGCGAAAGCTTGCGAACCGAATCCGTGCGTGAGCTAAAAGAGCAAGACACAGACAGAAAGAGTTAGATAATTGAATAACGCGATTGAAAACTATTTTAAATGGATGTGTCAATCGCGTACAACTTAGTCACTCCACGCGGGGCATCAAGCATTACGCGATCGTCGAACACTCTTACCCAGATGCACCGGGACGGCAAAATGGCCGAGAAAGAGCAATGCCATCATTTCGGACGCTGCACTGTAAAACGGACAACACTTCGATTCCTGTTCGATCCAGATTCCCACACCCTACGGACCTCACACGGGCTGACCGACCAGTGAAAGTGCGGCGTAAAGTCAAACTGATCACGGTACCGATGAAAGTCCACCGAGAGGACTTTTATTTGCACACAATCGTCGCGGTCGAGGGCAGTGTATTGGTTTTCTATTTGGAGTGCAAAAAACCAAAACACTCAGACACAAACGGAACGAAGATGATCGTGCACTGGGACAACACACCCAGAAACCCCACCGCGATTGCTTACTGTGGCGCGACTGGTCGCCGACCGGTCACTGCTTCCGTCACGACTAGACAGTCAGTCGGCCGGACCTGTGCGGTCGCTGGCGGTGATCGCTAGTTTCGCTCTCTTACCGCCTGAGTTACTTATATTTATATTTTCCTCAGAACAACCGCGGCATGGGATGCCGAGTACTGAGGAATGCGGTCCGAATGCGCCGTGTAACGATTGGCAGTTGTGGGTTTCCTCAATACCATTCCGGGCAACTATCGATAGACGCTGTGTAAGCTGCTTCTAGAAGGAAGCTCATGTTGTTTACATTGAGAGCAAACTTCCTGGCCAAACTGACCAAGCACCAAGTTTGCTTCAATCTTTACGCATCACTTTGTAGGCCCGTCTTCAACTACATAAATCCCGTCTGCCGACCGATAAAAATGCCGACCAAGTTAGTTAAGCAAGCACGTAGAAAGGTGATTTTTTGCACGTAGAAACAATTGCGTCTCGATTGAACCCATTTGAAAATCACATTAAATTTTATTTGCTCTCAGTGTGAATTAACAAAAAAATAAACTACAATCGGAAATGTTTCAATGCAACTTAGCGTGGCCAAACGTAGCGTTATCAACACTTGGTGGTCTACACACCTGCACAACAACGCGAGATAACGAATGCCCGTCGACGGTCTGGTTATTCTTGGCCATAGTACGTCATATCGTGTCCAAAACCCACGACCTCCGATCATCAGCTGAGAGAAACTGGCTCAACAGCCCCGAACTTTTCCGACCAAAACCGTGTTCACCGTGTTATGGATCGAGTGCGAAAAATAAAACAAACCATCTTCGGATTTTCTCACGCGACTTTACATTCGTCCCGTCCCAGTTAGCACTTCGCTGACTTCAAACGCAACGAACGTTTTCGGGGGTCGCCTCAAGACCACAGCGCCGAGAAGAAAGTTCTCAGAGTCATTTGTGCGCCGAGACTGTCAATCCAAAGACTAATGACCTTTTTGACGTTGGCCGCCGTCATCTGGGTCAAAGGTTCAACGAACTGAAGCGGAAGCTGTCGGTCGGTGGTGATTTTATGGGTAATTGTGGCGAGCATAATAGCAAGCAACTGGCCGATCTGAGGCACGCACACCCTAGCCTAGCGGGGGGCGATCGTATGATGATCAACGGAGCATACAATGTACACTCCGATCGCACCACATAATCGAACCGCACGCCGAAGGTCAGGGATAATGCTAGGCACGGGCCTCTCTCGGAAAGGGTGGAAAGCACGCGACAAAACCGTGGTCTTCGCAGGGAGGACACACATACAAGTGAACCGACAGCTGACCGAAGGCGGCAGGGTTTAGTGTTGGTGCGTCCGTGCCCTTCTCCATTGGATGCTGTAGCCGCGACTGCGAATCGCGGAGCGCACGCGCAAGTGGCCGTTGCGACGTCTTTGTGTGTGAAACGGTGCCAGGCCTCGCGATGCACGATTGTGGGACAACGAGCAGCTGATTGTCTCAAACGATGGGAAAACGTTTCGCCTGCCACTTGCGAAAGTGGGTGAAAAAGAAAAACCGGATCAGATCCGCGTCGTTCCGCAAGCGATCTTGTAAAGAAACAGCCACACCATTTCTGCGAGGCACACGATCAATCGATACAAGACGATGGGTTTCGTTGTCATTCAAAGCCGAGCTTGGTTGGCACTTGATCAATAGGTTCTTTTCCTATCGACCGGGCCGGAACGATGAATGATCAGTGGCGGTCTTTGGCTAAGAATAAAAATGAACAAATAAAACATGTCATTACCCATCGTAGCTCATACAAATGATGAAACGTTCCCTTTGGAAGTGCCATACGATGATAGCCATTCCGTTGGACACGCAAGAAAGCAAGTATGTTAACGCAAAGCAAAACAAATGCGTTTCTTCTTTGTCGTCCGATCGTATATAGTCACGATTGATGCTTGCAATTGTCCGATGTGCGAGATCGTGCTGGTGATCGTGCGCGATCACGCTTAACACGCGATCTCCGCCGCTACGCGATGATTAGAAGCCGTTTCCGTGCAACCGGTTTGACGAAATCGATCCGGCCCCGGGAATCTGGTCGAAGCTGTTTACTTTCTAGCGCTGCCGCTAGAAGAGAAACACGCAAATTACATCATCCCCACCATTTTTGACTCACTCCGATCCCCGCCGGCTTACGCACGATGAAATATTCTAGTTCCGCTGATAATTTGCGTTTCAAGACGCACTTCGATAGCGGTCGTTGGTAATCCCTTACAACGTGGGTCAAGCAGCGTGCTTTTCGGTGGCCAAGGGTGGCCAAAGTACACACGATGCAAATGCGATTACACGCGGCGTTCGTAAACCGATGCTCGAACAGCTCGTGTCAAGTCGGTCTGAACTTGGCCTTGAGACCAGCGGGTTTCTGTCGGTACGGCTCGACACAGTTGCAAGAAATCGAAATATAACCACCCCTGAAATTGGCCACCCTTTTCTTCGTGTAGCGATAATGTTTCACTCTTCACTGCGCGTTGTTGCATTACGTAAACGCGCGCGTATGGTAATCTACCAATCGGTCCCAGGCGATTATCTCCGCCGGGCCACTCTCGCGGCCACACGCGGTTGGAGCCTCCAAAAACCAGGGTTCTATACTTACGGTGCACGTTCCGGCAGTAGTGGTTCATCCCGAACAGCTGACTCCGGGACCGCAGCAAAGCGCTCATGGTGGCGGCCTTAGAAGATCCACGTAAACGTTAGCGATTGTTGGTCGAGCTGAAGGGTTGGCAGGACGAAAATGCTGCTTCACTGGAGGCACTGGATAACAACTGCGGCGTTGCGAACGATTCGGATCGGGGAAATTCCGCTTTAGTTACAGGAAATTTTGGTCGCAAGCGATGCACACACCTATGGTTGTTTGGCTCGCACTTGCTCGTCCGTAAATAGGGAAACTTTTACCGGATCTGCTTTTGCCGGAAATCAGCGAAACGTGATGGTGAAACTGTATTTGCGATGACCGTCGAACGGGGAAAAATTTCCATCTCCAAACAACCCGAAAAATTAACGCACCGACGACGAGAATATCGTTCAGGAGAATGACGATTTGCTTTCTTTGCTTTTCCGACCGCAAAGAGTGTTTCTGTTCATCGCGTCAGCTGTCAGCTGTGTGCCTGGTGGAAAAACTACAACCTTTGGAAAGGGCACCTTACTTTTTTCTTTGTTTCGCAGAATCGGTAAAAAATATACACTGAATATGATGTTCTAATTTACGTGTTTTAAAATAAAAAAAACTCTTTCTCTTCTCAAAAATGCTCGCCAAGAAGAGGAAATGTTCGCTGTTCAGAAAGGCCTTTTCCATTCCGCCGCTGAAACGGCACGTCACTGGTTTGTTTACATTCTGTGGCTGATTGTTTACATCGTTTTCAGGCACCATTTAATCGATTGCCGATTGTAACATTTCTGTGCTTTTAATATTAGTAATCCCTGCAATTTTTCTACAGAATCAGTGGCCTCCAACCGGTTCCGGTTTCTAATCGCCTCCCAATGGATAACCCATTGTTCGGGACCGCTCATATGCTGGATGAGGTGGACAGTAAGTAAAGTGAACGAAAATCGTTGCCTCCACCTCGGGAACTGATCGGCGTTTTTCTTTCCAAACGAACAGAAAAGCTTATGGTTCTGCTTCACGACGGGCGCACACTGATTGGTTATCTGCGCAGCGTTGACCAGTTCGCCAACTTGGTGTTGCACCGTACGATCGAGCGGATACACGTCGGCAACGAGTACGGCGACATCCAGCGAGGAGTGTTTATAATCCGTGGCGAGAACGTGGTTCTGTTGGGAGAGATTGTAAGACTTCCGCCGTTTCCCCGATTCTGGGTGTTTTCTAATGCTTCGGAGTATCCTATTCACAGGATCGCGAGAAGGAAAACAACTTACCCCTGAGGGAAATTTCCGTGGACGACATTTTGGATGCACAACGCCGTGAGCAGGAAGCGCGCCAGGAAAAGCATCGCCTGGTAGCGAAGGCACTGAAGGAGCGAGGATTAAACATGAACTCGGAGATGGCACAGGACGAGTTTTAAGGCGAGCCAAGTCGCACGACAGCGAGACATAACACACGTGAATCATTATTATTTTTTAAAAAAAGAACGTAATTTAAAAGGAAAAACACGTTGTTTTCATGCGATCGGAGATGATCATCTTCCAGCAACTATTGTTGCTACCGAACCGCAAAGCATACACCAGTTGTGATCGCCATACTGTTCAAATGTACGTTTATTATCAATTAAGAATCGGTCATTTTATACGGTGGCCGATTAGATGATCGCGTGATTGGCAGCGGAACTTCCGCGTTCCGCTTCTGTCCCTGTTTGATACACGTTCCTTCCTTCGCCGTTGCGGTTCATCGGAAATGTATACAAATTTTGATTGGTTTGTCTTTAACTCAAACTAATACTTGCAAATGCGTTACATTTCATGATCTGTTCTTCTCGTTAAAAAAAATACTTAAAAGCCCCTCACAGAGCGGTTTCGTCCAACTCGAGCTCCGTAGTTTTCGGTTCCGTGGCCGCCGTTGGGCCACGGGTGACGGCAGCAACATCGTCTGGCCGCCCATTAGCAGGTTCAACCGGTGCGTTACCGTCCAGACAGTGCAGCAAACTTTCGCTCATCTTTGATTCACTCAACCGTTCGAGCATTTCGGCCGACGATTCAAAATCATCCGACTGCGTGGCGAACGACAGATCGGTCGGACTTTCGGGCATTACACTGCGGCTGAGCAGATAGTCTCTGTGGAGGGGAAAGCTTTTTACATTGACCATATAACTCAGAAACATTCATTCAACATTCAACTAACCGAAAGTTGGTGGTCAGCGTGTCGGATGACGAAACTGGTTCCGGAGCATCACCACCGCTCAGGAAATGGGCCGCAGAAGATGGTATCGGCGGCAGTCCTATTTCGTCGGCGATCGGTGGTAAACCCGTATCGTTGATTAGCTTTTTGATGCTTTGATCAACGTGCGAAGCCACGCGCCCTGTTGAGAGCAGTAATCCGGCCGGTTCCATCATTGGTTCCGGATCTGACTCTTCGTCCTCTTCACGCAGACTCGAAAAGCTGGCACACGTAGTTGAGAGCAACTGTTGCTGCTGCTGCTGATCCACACCGTTCAGGGTGGCCAACAGTATGACCGGCTTGCGAGAACGCGGTGTCATGATCGATTCCTGGAAAAAAAGGGGCGATAAAGTGTGATGGGACACCGTAACGTTTGAAACGTTCTCGGTATGCCATTCGTTTCAGCTCTTGTTCTAAATTTTCATCGAAACCAGCCACCATCGATTTGGAACCACGCGATACGTGCAAATATTCGGCGAAGCAGAAGAAAGAAGCGTTACTTTGTACATTAGGAGAATTAGGAGGCACGAAGATGAAAATGAAGCGCGAGAAAGTGGTACAATGCTTCACAAACCTGCATCGATTTTGGCATCCTCTGGGTGCTCTTCGTGATCGGCGACATCGAGTTGCGGCCATCGAGCGTGGCCGGACCGGGCGTGCTTGTTAGATAGCTCGTCGGACACCCGCCACGGTCAGTTGCTGCTTCCAGCGCATCGTTCTGATCACTTTTGCGAAGCATCCCCGACCATCCGGGCCGGCGAAGCTCTGCGCCGTGGAAAGTTTCTCTCGAGCCATCGCAACTACCGATACCGGTGCTCGTAGCAAAAAAAGATACAGCCGAACGGTCGTAAATATTTGCCACCGTAGAGCTCGACCGTGGCGGCCTTCCGTCCTTCGTGTCGCACCGATCCACGCTTTCACTCGACCGCCGATGTGTGTTGTTTTTCTTGTTCGATTTGCTATCGCTACCGAACGGAAACCGCAGGTTACCCATCGACACACCCTTGATTAGTTTGTTTTTAAAAAAGGTGATATTTTTCCGTTGCTTCGTTGCGCTGCCGACCGTGACCGACGGGGTACCGGTTTTAGAACCTCCGGCCGTTGATGGCCCATCGTCTGCGTCGCCTTCTTCGACGAGCAAATTGGTGGTTGTGGGCAGCGCACGATAGCAGTGTTTCCGGTGAACGATCGCACTCAGATTCGGTTCCGATCGATACCGGGAGCGACTTTCGCCGAGTGTTGACGAACAGCCAGGAATGGGCGATGGTCCGTAACGCTCGTCCTCGGTGTCGCTAAGCACTCGATCCGGCAGCAATCCGGGCGAAAATTCTTCATCGTCCGTTGATTCAGTATCGCCGTCGGTGTTGCGATAGTCGTGATTGTTGCCGTTGAGACTATCGGCACTCAAATCGTCGTCTTCTCGTTCGACAAAATCCTCATCATCTACGGAGGGTGAATATTGGCTCGCTTCGTCGTCGGGGGCGAAACGCACCACTGCCACCGATCGGGGACGTTCCTCTTCCTCCGAACGATCACCCTCAAGGCGGCTGCGTTTTCGCTCCGTATGCGATTCGTCGCCCGATGCTGCGGTGTGCATAGCGGATGATGGGGTGGTCGTCGTAGCCGATCCTGTCACTTCCGTTGACCTTCGTTTGTGGTCTTTCGTCTGTTGTTCAATATCCCGTTGGCTCACATCAATGACCGGCGATCGAGTTTCCGAGCCTACTTTCAAGGACTTTTGCTTCGATCCAGGAGTTCCGGATCCGGATAGTAGTGACGAGGCCGGAAGTACGGAAGAACGTTTCAAGGGTACCGGAGAGCTGTTGGATGAAGAGGATGATGCCGGGCTCTGGAAGAGAATACGCTGTTTCGCGCCATGGTAGCTGCTCCCGTTAGGTGTCTGTTAATTCAGAAAGTTAGTGGATTGATGGTGTTCGTGTTAAAAGATGCGTTATGGACGGTGTTAGGAACGATGAGAACACAAAATACATGCCACATAGCACACATTCACGCAACAGGCTGAAGAGTTCCTTCTTTCCCGTGACTCCCGATAATGGCTTACCTGGAAGAGCGTTGGCGTTTGGGTGCCACCGGAGGCACCCGATCGTTTCGGGGTTCGCGACATTAGCGACTTGTGGAAAATGTGCCGCTTGATGGAATCACCGAACGATCGTGGATACTTTGGCCCTACGCTACCCCCGGACCCAGCACCGCCAGACCCGGCGGTGCCATTCTTCTCGCGCAGCATCAGCACCTGCAGCGGTGTTCCGTACCCGTTCTGGCGATTAAACTTGCTAACCAGCTTCTTCTTTTTGGACGACTCCGGCAAACTCTGGATGTGAGCGTACAGTTGGGCCAGAGCCGTGTCAGTCGAGTTCATGATGTGTGCCTCAGCCGTCTTCTCCCGATCGACGAACGTATAGACCGTGTTGGCGACCGAATCGGAGGTTGTCGATTCGTTCAGGATATGCTCGGGGGACATAGTTTTGCGGCGTTTCTGCTCCACAAAGTACATCCGAATGTCGGTGGCCAGTTTCGTGGGAATGTGAAAGAGTCGGGCACCGGTTTTGATCATAAACTCGATGATAGCGAACATCTGAGAGGCCGTTTCATGCAGTGCATTGGCTGAGAGCTTCCGCGGGCAGATCAGGTGAGGCGTGAAGAGTGTAGCCAGGTTTACGGCCGACATCTTGTTGGTCGTTTGATGCTGGACCGTTTGGTACAGCAGATCGATGATGCATCGGAACAGGCTATGGTTCTCTTCGGGCAGTAGCAGTAACAGTAGTTGGAGCGCATTCAGCAGCCAGTCTTCCCCACGGCCCGGTTCACTCTCTTTGGTAGTGAAGCTTTCCGCTACCTGCCGGTACGCCGGATAGTACAACTCGGTCAGCAGCGGTTCGGAGAGCTCGGACAGGAAGTTTTTCAGCACACTGGCACAATCGTGTGCCGTGTAGTCACCCTGATCGAGGTGCAGTGCGTTTCCCTGCACGAGCAAGTTTTTTAGCTCGTTCTGGCGCGTGAGTGATCCCGTTTTACGAAATATGCCCTCCTGGGAGATGTCTAACAAGCAGAGAGAAAAGCACATGATCACACGGGTCTTGCCAGCGGATCAACTATCGACACTTACTGTGTTCCTGTTCGAGGAAGGCAATCAGCTGCCGGAGGTTGTCGATGATTGCGGCGGTCAGGGTGGTCTTTGCCGTCTCGGGCGACGTCGCCTTCACCGAGGTACATCCTTTGGCCTTCTTGTGGAACCCTTTCCATTTCTTGTTCTTATGTTTGTCCACCTCGACGGGATCGTTTCTGAAGGGGAGTGCCGTCAAGTGTCGTAAGTAAAGGTACGGACCTCGCACCCGCAGCACCACTTACTCTGTATCCGTGTTGAGATCCAACACAAACGACAGGTGCATTCGCACGAGCGTCACAAACTGCTCCGGATGCTCGTCCTGCAGGCGTTTTGCCGTCTCTTGATTGAACCGCATATTAGCGGCATTCTCTTCCGTTTCCATACTTCTCTCTTGACCTTTGCTTGGATTTTTGGTTTCCCCTTTGGTTTCCGCTAGGGCAGCTTAGCATCTGCTAACTTGGGCGTTGGCGACTGAGATCGTTCCAAGCCTGCACGAAATAGCTTCAACGAAAGCCACTTGCGGACGAAGCATAATGTCTCTCGCTGCAATATTACAGACCAACCCGATACGACACACTTAAAAACACGCAAAACGAACACTATACCACAAAAATCGTAAGCCAATGTTGCATTGTTTTAAACCCTCCGCTGTTGAAAAGCACTTTTGCGGTTTGCTTGGTTACTTCCCGAACTGTCAAAATTTGGATTTCAAATTACAAGCTGCGCGATTCGAAAAGGCTTTTTGTGTCAAACGTCACCTTCTCAACCGTTTGACGGTAAACCATCGCCTGGAGGACCACTGTAGTTTTCAGCCAAATTATAATTTTAGTGAACTAAACATCAATAGCTAATGAGTAAGTAAGGAAGTAAACAAGCAAGTAAATTAATGAGCACAACCACTTTCCTCAGAATAAAGAATAATAAAACCAGCCATGTATATTTTAGACATTTTCTCTTCTTTTTCTTCTTTGTTAGATTGCTTTTATTTGTCAACACTCAGTGCTGTCAGTGAGCAAAACAAAACTTCCACAAGGATTTTCGTTGTCGAATTGATCGCTAGTGAAAATCATGATTTAAGGAATCTGAATTTAAGGAAAGTCCGGAATCTAGGGACACCATGTGCGTTTTCGGTCAGTTGTGAATAGTGTCGTCAGTGGGTTGCGCCAGTGAAAAAGGAAGCATTCAGTCTCAGCACAATCCTACGGTCCAGAACAAAATGCTGTAAGCCTATCTCGGCGCCAGAAAGGATAACCGCGACCAACCGAAAACGATGACCAACTACGAGGCTCTCGTCGGTGGCGGCAGTGGTGGGCTGATTGGTGCCGGTGGCGTATCCGGGAATGGAAGTCTGTGGTATTGGCTGAAGCACATGAAGCTGTACCGGGTCGTGGGCCTGGTGGCGATCTGCCTGCTGACAGTTCCGTTCATCTTCTATCATCTGCTGCTGAGCGCCGAATCGGGTGTACCGCATAACGACATCCACCGGACGCGGTCTCAGCTCGACACGTTCGAGGAGGTCAGCCCTCTGAAGGCAGCGGATCTGAAGCTGCGTATCGATGAGATGCTACGCATTAAGGGCACGGTATCGCTTGAGCTGCGTGACCTCGAGTCACGCCGTCAAAAGCTACAGTCCGACATTGGACTGTACAATCAGAAGATTGATGAACTCAAACAGGAGCTTGCCCGCCAGCAGACGGAGCTGGATCGGTTGAAGATTTCGGTCGAGCAGGCACAGGTTGCGCAACGGGAGGCGGTCCTACGCAACACACCCGAACTGGCTCTACCGAAAGCCCTGTTCTCGGACTCCCTACCGGCCGCGGTTCGCCCGGCCGGAGGCGAGCAAAGAAGGGCCTGTAAGATGAGCTCTTGTTTCGATCATTCCCGGTGCAGCCTGACGTCCGGCTTTCCGGTGTACCTGTACGATCCAGATGCAGCACCCGTCGTGAACGCAGGGTACGATATCGATGGGTTCCTCAAGACTACCATCAAGCAAACGCTCGGCTATAATGCGCACTTGACGACCGATCCGAAAAAGGCGTGCGTTTTTCTGGTCCTGGTCGGTGAGGCCCTGCCGGAGCACGAGGCGGTGATGAAGAACAATCGCTACAGCGCACCGCAGCCACAGGCTGATCGATCGTCTGCGGCGGAGATGGGTAGTTTGAACACTACGCGCCTTCGGTCGCTCCCCTATTGGGGTGGCGATGGTCGAAACCACGTGCTGCTGAACTTTGCGCGTCGAGAGATCGGAACCGGGGCCGGAAATATTTTACGCGGCACTGCTGACCTCGACACCGGTCGGGCGATGCTGGTACAGTCGAGTTTCGAGGAGAATCAGTTCCGTGCCGGGTTCGATCTAATTGCGCCGCCAATCCTGGGACCACCGGGGGGTGACGTTTGGCAGGAATGCGTCCCGATGCTACCGGCCCGCAGGAAGTATTTACTCAGCTTCCAGGGAGAGTTGATGAATGGCCAGAACGGAACGATGTCAGCGCACGGCAACGATGACACGGAATCGGACACCGTCGATGAGTTTATTATTGAGCACCTGAAGGACATGTCATCGGGGCGAACACAGGATCACTTTATGCTGCAGTTTGAGTGTGTGCCGGCCACGGAACAGCGAAACCCGACCAACGTGCGCGATTGGTCACTGTGTGGGACGGATAATTCGCGCAAATCCGTGTTGAAGGATTCCACATTTGCGTTGCTGCTGGCGCCGAGCGGAACAGCCGTCAGCTCGACGTTGCTCCAGGCGCGGCTCTACGAAGCCCTACGGGCCGGAGCCATTCCACTCATCCTCGGTGGTGACCAAGTGACGCTTCCCTACGCCGAAACGATCGAATGGCGCCGAGTGGTGATCGCACTGCCGAAAGCGCGCATCACCGAGCTGCACTTTCTGTTGCGGGCCATCCCCGACGCCGATCTGCTGACGATGCGGCGGCAGGGACGACTCGTCTGGGAGCGTTACCTCAGCTCGGTGCAGTCCACCGTCGACACGATCATCGCCAGCCTGCGCGATCGGCTGGGCATCCCACCAAAACCGGTCCCAGCCGTGGTAGCGCACAGTGTGTTCAACGCGTCGTTTGTGCCGCTCAAATCAGATCCCGTGATCGACAGCGAACCAGAAGAATCGCTCGGCCCGATCGAACCACCGTACCCGAGTCCAGCCTTCCGACGCAACTATACCGCGGCGTTGATGCAATCGCGCGAAATGTGGAATGATTGGGCCGATCCGTTCGCGCTCTATCCGCAGCTACCGTTCGATCCGGTCCTACCATCGGATGCTAAATTCGTGGGATCGCACATGGGCTTCCGACCGATCGGAAAGGGAGCCGGTGGGGCCGGCAAGGAGTTTGGTGAATCGCTGGGCGGTAACTATCCGCGGGAACAGTTCACGATCGTCATCCTGACGTACGAGCGGGAGCAGGTGCTGATGGATTCCCTTGGACGATTGTACGGATTGCCGTACCTTCACAAGGTGATCGTCGTTTGGAACTCGCCGAAGCCACCGCTGGAAGATTTGCGATGGCCCGACATCGGGGTGCCGGTGCATGTGGTACGGGCACCACGCAATTCCCTAAACAATCGCTTCCTGCCGTTCGATGCGATCGAAACGGAAGCGGTACTGTCGGTGGATGACGATGCGCATCTCCGGCACGACGAGATTCTGTTCGGATTCCGGGTGTGGCGTGAACACCGGGATCGGGTGGTCGGCTTCCCGGGGCGCTTCCACGCGTGGGACGTGAACACACTCGACTCGTGGAACTACAACTCAAACTACAGCTGCGAGCTGAGCATGGTGCTGACCGGGGCCGCTTTCATCCACAAGTACTACACCTACCTGTACACATACGCGCTGCCGCAGGCCATCCGCGACAAGGTGGACGAGTACATGAACTGCGAGGACATTGCAATGAATTTCCTTGTGTCGCACGTAACGCGCAAACCACCGGTCAAGGTGACCTCCCGGTGGACGTTTCGGTGTCCAGGTTGTCCGGTTTCGCTCAGCGAGGACGATACTCACTTCCAGGAACGCCACAAGTGCATCAATTTCTTTACAAAGGTAAGCGCATTCTATTGACAAAGTGGAGCTAAGTTTATTGCAGATTTAAAGTTATGAGTAAAAATCATACTGCTCCCGATCCAAGCCTTCATCGGCCATCACGGCTCGGGACGTAGATGGACGACAGTCGGTCACCTTGCTTTTCTTAGAAGAACAGCCTTGGTCGGATTCAATGTGCTTCACCTTTAATTTGGGATTACCTATGCAAGGCCCACTTTCTGATTTGAGTTCCAGCACGATCTGGTTTTTCCGCGCCATCTCTTTTTCGTCCAGCGTCGTGGACGGATCGTTCAGATTCTTGGGACCAATTTGTTTCGAGTGTAGCTCCAAGACGGTCGTCAGTGTCGGCTCATTGAGGCTGTTTGGAAATGGTTTCCTTTTTGAGGCTTTCTTTTCAAGTCGCGCTTCCTGTCGAACTGGTGTTACGGGATCCATACTGTCGATGCGATTCTTCAGTTTTTGAGTTCAAGCCTCCGTGCAAAGCCTGCGATGGAAATTGGTTCAAGTCGTTATGAATAAGTTTGACAGTTTGTTTCTGCGCGGCTTGCTAGAGCAGATTAATGAACAACATCTGAATCTAACACGTCATTTACAAAATACTGTCAGATTTTGTTTTAGTACAATTCAAAATATTATCACAGCAAAAGCTCAAAATATTATTTATATTTATTTTTTATTATAATGTTCTCTTGTTTGCTTGTTTCTTCTCACAGGTCTTTGGCTATACACCGCTGCTGAACACGCAGTACCGGGCGGACTCGATCCTATTTAAAACGCGCATCCCGCATGACAAACAGAAATGCTTTAAATTTATCTAAACTCCGAATCTTTACACTTCTCATCGACCCCACACATGCACATTAAACAAATTCATTCCGTCCGTTTGTCAGCAGGCGGCACGATGCTGGTGCGGACCGTGAAGAGTTACCAAAGCCAGCGCACCCGCAATGGATGTTCCGGAAAGCGATCTGCCTACGTCACTACGACAAAACTCACAGCTGGCTGCTCTTTAGATGATTGATACGACGTAGCATAATGAAACGATGGAAATTATTTCGACGCTACGCGGGGAGACGATGCTTTAGCATCTCGTTATCTTCGATGACGACGATGTCTCATTGACTTGACTGTGAAAGATGCCATGCGTAGATTAGGAACCGTATTGTAGTGCACAGATAAATTAAACAATGTTCTTATATCTGTCCGAAGATATATACACAAATGCTAACACAATATGACGCATAAGCTACGAGTGCAATCGAATTGTTTTCATAAGCTACAGAGTTGAAGGGGAGATTCTGTGTACTGTTGAGCTGCTATCAGAAATAACCGGATCCGGTTGGAAGTTAACACCGTTCGAGAACGTCACCAAAACAAGCCTGGCAGCTAGTTTTTATGGTTTTTAGCTATACGATTAAGTAGACAAACAACGTTATAAAACATGTACGATTAGGTTAAGCGGACTATTGTAGTTATGAAACTAAACAAAACAAAACCTAGCTCCCTAAGATTCGACTGTACTCGCATCGATTCGATTAGGTCGATCAGAGCATGTTTACTTGTGTTTTTCCTTGGACCCGACCGCGATTGCAAATCCTTCGTTAGCAAACGATAGCTGAAGGTAAACATAATGCATTAATTGTTGTAAAGTTCTTTTCGAATACAACTTTCATGATATCACGAAGGAATATGTGTTTTAGTTAAAAGCGCTGAGCCCAGTGTTTCATAAAGGGTATCCGTCAGATCGCTGGTCTGCACGTGTTACCTGACACACGTTGAACGAAAGAAATTTCGGCACGCTGCATCGTTGCTCTGGCGTTGTTCAGCCAGCTCTTGGACGAAACACAGAAGGAAAGATTGCCTTCAACATTGTGCGTGTTGTGAGGATGGCTTTTGCCGTTTCGCAAAGCTCTCGTCTGTGCTTTGATCGTTTGAGCCAACCACCAGGCGCCTCCATTGCGTTTTCCCGTAGCATCCTGGAACCAGCCGAAAGAAGACGAAACCATCCTGGAAGACGAAAGAGTAGGAGAATACTTGGATCCATCGCTGTCTCTCTTTCTCTCTTCCTGGATGACTTAAAATCGATTCG